>NW_020438961.1:312206-347466 GCF_000699045.2 Agrilus planipennis
TATATTATTTTGTAATTTATAGTGTGTTTCAAATAACGGAAAATTCGCTTTACTGCTTGCCAATGTTCATTAGTCCAACTGTTAAAGAATCGACTTACTTGATTCACCGCGTATGTAATATCTGGCCGACTTATTGTAGCTAAAAACATTAGAGACCCAACAGCTTCACGATACGGCAATGCTTTATTACATTGTAAATCACTATTCGGCATAGATAAAGGAGCATTAGGTTCTGCAGGAGTTGTTACCGGCTTAGCATCATTCATATTAAATTTCTTGAGAAGTTTCACTATGTAAGTCTGCTGGTGGATGGTTATTGTCTCTTCCTGCAAATTTCTTTCAATTTCTAGACCAACAAACTGTATTCTATTTTCGTTCGAATGCATAGTTATTTTAAACATTTGTTGCAAACTTTTAATTAGTTCAGTAATTGCACTTTCTGATTTTGATATTAGTAGTCCATCGTCCACATAAATAGCTAAATAAATTTCAGCGTCCACAAAATTTCCAACAAATACACATTGGTCAGTTTTTAATTGTTTAAAACTATATTGATTAAGGAAAGTTACGAACTTGCGGTTCCAACACCTAGGAGATTGTTTCAGTCCATATAAGCTTCTATTTAACTTACAAACAAAGTCCGGCTTCTTTTTATTTTCGTATCCTATAGGCTGTTGCATGTATACACATTCTGTCAAATCACCGTACAAAAAAGCGGTCTGTACATCAAAATTGGCAATCTTGAGGTTCTTTTCAGCGGCCAAAGCAAGTAGAATTCGAATAGAGTCATATCGCACAACCGGCGCGAAAGTGTTCTCGAAGTCAACACCTCTTTCTTGCATAAACCCACGTGCCACGAGACGCGCTTTGTAACGAAACGGATTACCTTCTTGGTCAGTTTTTACCCGAAAAACCCACTTATTGTCTATCAATTTTACATTGTTCGGCCTTTTCACTAAGTCCCACGTGTTGTTAGTTTTATGAGCATTCATTTCTGCGTCCATTGCTTGATGCCACTTATGAGAGTCTTCACACTCTATAGCATCTTCATAACTTGTAGGCTCGAAGATTGTACAAAAATCTGCATCTACACCATAATATTTTGGTCTTGATATTGCATTTCTATCGCGTAATTGTCTTTCATTATCACATGCACTTAGATGTTCTTCTTCCTCCTCACTTGGATGAAAATCTTCATCACTGTCCCTTTGATCTGTTATGCTCTCTGAAATTTCTGAACTTTCTATACTGTTGTTTTCCTCTATTTCTTGTACTTCTTCTTGACTCGCACTTTCTTCCAAAATTCCAAATTTTAACGAAAATGTATCCTTTTTAGTTGGCATGATCTCATTCTCATTAAATTTGACATTACAACTTACTTCAATTCTTTTCTTTTCCGGATTCCATAGTCTATAATTCGATGAATAATTTTCATAACCGACGAACAATAGCTTTTGGCTCTTCGAATCAAATTTCTTCCGGAATTGTGGTGGAATTGACATGTATGCTGTACTTCCGAATATTTTCATGTGGTTAATATTTGGTTTTCGACCAAACCATTTTTCGTAAGGAGTCATTTTTTCGATTTTACTTGAAGCAGTTCTATTTAGTATATACACTGCCGTGTTGACTGCTTCAGACCAGAGTTCTTGTGGTACATTTTTCTTAATTAACATACTTCTGGCACATTCTACTATTGTTCTTAATTCTCTTTCACTCCTTCCGTTCTGTTGAGGAGTGTAAGGGGCTGAGCATTCATGTGAAATACCACTTTTCTTTATAAACTCTTCAAACTCTTTATTAATATATTCGCCTTTACCCTGGTCACTTCTTAAAAACTTTATCCTATTACCTGTTTGATTTTCTACAAGCTGTTTGTACTCTTTAAACTTGCTTAGAACATCTGACTTGTGCTTTAAGAAATAAACGACAGAATAACCGCTGCAATCATCTTTAAACAAAACAAAAAATCTCGACCCACTCGGAGATAAAACATTTATTGGGCCGCACACATCAGAATGAATCATTTCACCAGGTTTATTTGCCCTGTCTCTGGCTAAACTTTTGTGTGACGTTCTTATCTGTTTTCCAAATTGACATGTCTCACAGAAAAATTCTTCTTTATTGTCAATTTTCAAATTTTTGACCAAATCAACTGTTTTCTTAATTGCATTGTTATTGATGTGTCCTAAACGATCGTGCCAAAGTTTCAATGAATTTTTGTTAGCTAAATTGCACTCTGGGATTAATGATTTAACTCTAAATTTCATTATCCAAAGATTATCTCTACGTATCCCTACACATGATACTTGTCCATTGCTGTCGCTAAATTCACATTTATTTTTGTAAGAATGATAAGTGAAATTTCTATCCGTCATTGCTCCCACTGAAAACAAGTTATGGCTAAGTTCCGGAACATAGAGAACATTATTTATGGTTCTGTCATACCAGTGACCTTTAACGAAAGCTTGTATTTCAATAACACCCTTACTGATTGCAGGGATTAGTTTATTATTTGCTATTCTTACGTACATAGGTTTACTCAAAGGTTCTAGTTTTATAAACCAGTCCTTCTCACTTGTCATATGCATACTTGCACCTGAGTCACATATCCATTCCTTTTTCTCTACGTTGGTATTTGATAAAAATAAAGACGTAATTTCACAAATATATGCAGAACTTGATGCAGAATTTGTTTCACTATTTGCTTCATTATTTCTGAAATCTGCTTTCCTTTTTCTACACTCTCGTATCCAGTGACCCTTCTTTTTACAATAGTTACAGTTGCTGTTTTTCTTTAATTCATTTATGTTTCTCTTTTTCTTACCCCTATCTTCTAATTTACTTTGCAATGCTTCAACTTGCAAAGCAAGACGAGACACTTCGGAATCGTCACTTGTCATTCTAACCTCTTCCTTAAGTAACCTTGCTGCTAAATTTTCAAACGTTTGTTGATCACTCGAAACAGAATCCCACGCGGTACGAAAGCCATTATATCTCGCTGGTAGACTGCTAATTGTTTTAGAACAAATTGCACTTGTACTTATATTTTCTTTTACATCTTTTAGTTGTCTAACTAACAGTTCAATTGATGAAATATGATCAGCTATTTTTGCATTTTCAGCCATTTTATATTCATAAAATTTCTGCCAAAGTAATTCTTTAGAAACCTCTGTTTTTTGTTCATGTATTGCAATTAATCTTGACCACATTTGAGCTGCAGTTTCACAATTTATTAAATGTTGCATTTGATCTTGATTTATAGTTGACAACAAAATTACTTGGGCTCTAGAATTGTTTGTTTCCCATGTTTTCCATGCTGTCGTAGTATCATCTGTCGGTTCCTGTTCTGTTCCATTGACAATCGATAATAGTTTCTCTGCCTTAAATAGAATTGTAATGCTAAATTTCCACAGTTGAAAATTGCTCCCATCAAACTTAGGAATGTTTCCAGAATCAAATCTTATCATCGCATTTGCCATTATTGTTTCTTTAATACGACTTGAACGTAATTCAAACTTCACACTTCGCGATATATGTCCTATTTTTCCACTTCACGACTCGAACGTGTAAGGATTTTTAAGAAAACAACGAAAAATAAACGACCGGCTTTCTTCAAAAAACGTGTCCTGGGCCCATAACCTATTAGAACGTTTATTTAGAACTTGTACAAGTGCGCTCTTTACAACCATAGACAAGACTGAAAAATTAAAATACTACCACTGATAAATGACAGGAACTTAACATCAACTATATTGCCAACTTAAAATACCGCAAATAATAAAACTTAACTACTACCAACAATGTGCTCGACCTATCTGTGTTTATTTCTCATATTTTTGTATTGTGTGAATTTTATGATGCCTAGTTTAAGAATTTCTCTTTATCTTGGACACTTCAAAGTCAACTATTATTTATCAAACATCACACTATCATAAAAGTAGGAAAAATAATCCCTTTTGTATGTTGTCACGTAGAGGAGCCATTGGTATTTCCAAATTGATTCACATACATTCCAAACCAATTGTACATATTTATTAGCATATCTACCTAGAACCTTTGTCAAATTTTTTGTACCGTAAAGTTATTCTGAACTTCTTTCTAATTCATTGTACACTGCACAGTCAATTGTTTTTGTGGACTCGCTGTGTAAACATTTCTCATACAAAATTCATAGGTATCTATTAATTATTACAAAAGAGTTCTGTACTCGCTAAGTTGCGATTCCCATTTAATCATTATTATAAGAATAGTGTAGTCAAGAAGTTATAATGTAAGTTTTAAAATTACACGACTTCATATTGGTCCTTGGAGAATACAATTATTAATGTGGTACATCAGTACACCCGTTCGATATTAGTTGAAAAGAAACTACGACGGTAAAAAACAGTGTAATAAGAAGTATTTTAAGTATCTAGTTAGTTATCGTGTAAATAAATAACTGCATAACTCATTAAATAAATAAAATTAATACCAGAAAATTTATTACAATAATTCAATAATAATAAATTGGTATTAATAACGCATGTAAAATTAACCGAACATAGAGCCGTCGTCACTTCCTTAAAATTGACTAGTGTAAATTGAAAATAATAATAAATAATAATGTTAATGTAAAAATAAACTAGCGAACTACGAATCACAAAATGCCCCGAACAACCATGTAAATGCAGACCCCACTTGTTTTAATTTAGATATCCGCCCTTCGGGTATCCAAAAATGCAAAAGTATACCGAGATTCACATTTGTGTAAATTTTTGAGCACTATCTCGATGATATAAAATAGGGTACCAGTTACCCTCAGTATCTATCTTTACTTTCAAGTGGGCTGACCGCCTGCCCAGAAATGTAACACCATCTGTTACCCTAATATGTGGCCATAAAATTTGTCGAAATTCTGGGTCCAGTTTTCCTGCTATATATTAAAGTGTATGTAAAGGCAGAAACTGGAGTAAACAGGGATGGACGAAGATTTATATTAGACTACTCTATCCGCAAATAATTAAGAATGTAGTTTTCGCGAAATTCGATGTGAAGGAGCGTTAAATGACCTGTCTTGGGTAGCCGAGATTGCCCTAGTAGTAAAGAATGCCAAAAATCCGTGGAAGCTATATTCTAGAATCTAGAATATTCTAGAACAAGGTCAGTTTCTATAAGAGCTGCCGCGACAATATTATTCTATTCGTTTTTACCCCTGCTCCTAAACTGGTATCGGAAATGGAAACTTTCCATTAACGAGACCAAATCGGAAGCAATTTTCTTCTCATGTAGGACCCGAAAACCTCGCTCAATCATCGTAAACAACCGCCTCATCAAATGGAACAACTCCGTTGTCTTCGACAGAGCTCTAAACTGGCGGCGCCACATCTCAGCCTCTAGTTCCAAGGTCATAGGTGTATTTATCGCACTCAAACTTTTCTTCCGAAACAACTCCATCTCCTTACAAACGAACATCAGTGCATTTAACGGAATCATCAGGAGCGTTTGCTCCTACGACATTCGCGAGTGGGGCTGCGCCCATCCCCACCGCCTAAAACTACTGCAAGGCACCTACATGCGGATCCTTCGTTCCGCATTAAACTACCTCTGGTTCGTCAGAAACACCCGAATTCTAAAATAAACCGGTTTACCTTCTCTCCCTGAGGCTGCAATTTCATTGCGGCAAATCTCCAGGCTTCAGTATCAGGGCACGCAAACTCCACTATCTCAACACTCTCCAAGTTCGCCCCGAAACCAAACGACCGTTTCTGAAGGCTCCGTCACTTTCTTCAGTGAGCCGCTCCCATTTGCTCATCTCTAGCTTCGCTCTTCAGCGCGAGTGCCCACCCATCACATCAGAGGTGGACTATTTAACACAATTAACCCTTTTCCCAACTCAACCCTCTTCCCACTCCCATCTCCTTCCCGGGATGTATAACCTACAGGTTGATCTCCTCACTAGAGGAGGGATTTTAGTCCGTAAAAATCCGACGCTACCTCGCTTCTGAAGGTGTCTTTTGAAGATTTCCTCTCCTCGAGAATAATATATATGGATAACCTCCGGGTTGATCTCCCCACTCGGTGAGGGGTTTTAGACGACAAAAATTCGACACTACCTCGCTTCTGGAGGTATCTTTTGAAGATTCCCCATCAAAAAGAAAAAAAGAAAAAACTTTCTATTTTATTCGATTCGGAACATTAGTTGGACGGTTCTAAAGTTGTGCTTAAAATGTAAGCATTTATCTACGATGGGGCCTGTGAACATACATCTATGTAGATGCGGTTAGATCCAGTCAATGCAATTCTTTTGAAAACTGGATAGAATTTATGACAAGTTTTCGGAACCGCTTCTGTCCTCACGGTTCCGCGTTTTACGGAATAGATAGTTTCCTGGTCAATCCCGTTTCACCAGGAAATTATGAAAGAAAAATTAAATGGTGCGATGAACAGCGCTCTTCAAATGAAAAATGAGCCAATATCGAAGGAATAAAACCCGCAATTTTAATCGGTCTTTATAAATTGGTTTCGGAACAAGAACTGAGGTCCTCCCAACGATAAAATATTGCTTTTATAAATGGTCCGGAGATTCTAAGGCTACTATTCAAACAGAGAATAGAAGTAACAGCCGTTTTAACGAATTCTTAAGTTCATTGCCCTTCTTAAGTATCTACCTATCTTTGTTTGCTCTTATATTTTTCTAACCTTTTTGTCGCTTTTTCATTTACTTTCGCTATTATTTAAATTTAAAGTTGAGTAATAATAATATTTTTTTGCAGTTTGTAGGTGTACCCTTCGGATCACATATTAGCGGAAAACTCGTTTAAAATGTATCTACAGTGATCGTTTGTAACGCTCGAAATGATCTTCGTTCATTGATTATGCAACGCTTTTGGGTATATATGGCCCTTTTAGCAGCGTGAGTAGAAAACATTCGACATTTCGAAAGATTTATAAGCCAACCACGACATAAACACACCCCTGAATCGAAACATGCAGAGAATATATGTTATTACGAATATAATCTATACGTGGAAGTTAATCTGGAAAGTTCGATATTTTAGAATACGGCTATGCAACCAGGAAATCAGAACACGTTTTCGTTAGCAACTAACCCAAACGATAAGCTAAATTGTTAAATTTGTAATTAAACTACAGTCAAAGGGAATATAATATGGGTTGTATAAATGCAAAATACGCCAAATCATTTTTCGGTAGGTATTTCTTGAGATAATAAAGGAAAACTTTCAAAAAAGAAAAATACAGATACCCATTATAAGGGAATTGGTGTTTGTATAAATGTAATAGGGTAGTTTCTAACTAAAAAAATTTGGTTTCCAAAAATTTAAACGCATTAAGTAAATTAACATTAGCTATTTAAAACATTGCTTGGAGGATTTTACATCTAAATTGTAAAAAGACACTAAAATGTCTGTTACAGCCAGCAGTTCACATAATAAGCAGTGATATTGTAGCAACAAAGATAAGTTTATACACTTGTGAATTTTGTTAAGTTTATTTCAAACAATTTCATTTTTCACTTTTAAATTAAATGACGAACTACCGACATCGGGCACATGATACTCTTCGACGCATTTATTGGTTAAATAAAAAAAAACATTTGGGTGTTTCATTACCACCAGCCAGTAATGCTGGTGGGCGGGCGGGCAGTCCCTCCGGACTACGCCGGAAGGTAGGGCGGAAGGCCTTCTTCAGCCTCCTTTCAGGAATCATGGGAATGGGTGAGTGGTGGATCGGGTGAGAAAGATGAGACGGACGAAATGAAGATAGAAGAGAATGAAATATTATCTGTTGAAAATTACTGCTCCAGCATTTGCCTAAGTGATCCAAGGAAACCACAGAAAAACTTAGACCAAGGCAGACCGACCCGGAATAGAACCGGCGTCCTCCCGAATGCTAAGCAATGGTCTAAACCTCTAGGCCATGCCGCTCGGTTATTGGTTAAATTTGACTTGGCCGCATATATACTTGAACCACCGCAGCCGTTGACCGGATGTAAATGACCGGTGTAATAACTCCTGTGTCTGTCTATCTATCACTAATAATTTTTGTTACGTTTGTTTCTAGATTTTTTAAATTGTATGAAATTCCGATATTCTACTAGGAAATGTATACAATTAATGCTTTCTATGAATAAAATACTTTAACATATCAGCCCGCTTTTGGCGAGCAGGAGCATTAAATATACTCCAATCTGTCATAAATCTACCTAACCAAACAAAGGTGTCACCAATGCATATACATTTTCAAGCAGCCTGCCGTATTATTGCCTATTTTATGTCATAGGGCGTCGAGTATTGTTTTTTTTTTTACGTTCGATAACTATCTTTCATTATCATTTTTGCACCCAACATATACATATCAAAATGATCAGCATATTCACCTCTACGATATACTAAAAATTCATATATATTGGGGACGTCATTGTTTGGTTAGGTAGATTTATGACAGATTTGAGTTAACGTAATGCCCCTGCCTTGATATGTTAGAGTATTGTATTCACAGAAAGAATTAATTATATACATTTCCTAGTACAATATCGGAATTTCATACAATGTGTGTATCAAAAAATCATTGAAATAATATTTTATACATTTCCTAAATAGTTTCGGAATTGTATACAATTCCTATATTTTTTCCGGTAACATATATATATTCACAGCTTTCTTGTTAGCCACCTGTGCGTCATCTCTCCCTAGCAGAAACCGTTACAGACCTCTCGTGAGCTCATAGTCTACCGTGGCCAAAACTAATACATAACTTTAAAGATTGGCTTCTAAGTTTTAATCTTAATTATTATGTATGGCAGTTAACTAATGCATTGCGAAAAGTTTTGTTTAGGAAACGTTTGTGACAGGTAGCTGTAATTGCAAGCACACTTACACAAAATTTACAGACGAATTGGTCGACGCGATAGAGACTTTGACGTCTCCATTTGCTTGCTCCTTTATCTTGCCCGCGAATTCTACGATTCTGTGCTGAGGAATTTATCGATGGGTAATATTTCATTTTGGCACCACTTCCCCGCGCCTGACATATTTATTAAGGGTTCAGCTACGGCACTCATTTGTTTCGCCATGACAGACGCAAGCCTAAACGATTTCTACTACCTACTTACCAGCCCCATATGCAACTACTATAAGCGGATTTCTATTGATTGCAACTACTGCTACACTCTAATAATTTGCTTGCATGTATTATGAAGCGTACACGTAACTAATCAATAACGTAATGCTTTTCAATGCATTCTACTATTTAAATTCCATCTTAAATTCTTTTCCACGAATAGCTGAATAATATTGTCCAATAGGAGTTTGTTAGATAGTGAGGATGCGTGGGTTGGAGCAAATTTATTTAAACTGTAGGGGTTTGTTTTTTGGAAAAGGTTCGGACACATTACTTCTGACTGCGGTTTTTTTCATGGTAAATTCATCTATGCAGGGTGGCCCAAACATAAAAAGCTACCACCGATCTTATTTTCTCAAATGGAAGCATCTATTTGTAAATATATATTTGAATTCTGCATCGAATGTTAAATATACTTCGTTTAGTTTCTGTAGTGAAGTGACGTTTAGTTTGACCGGCGAAAAGTAGGAAAGAACAGCACTAGGCCAGAAAAGAAAGGAGACAACTCTCGACCAAACTCTTAACCGGTGAGGAGCGTATGATCCGTATAGTACTGCACGGAAAAATTGACCGTTTTATCCACTAAAATTGCATTGCTCAAATGTGCTTTTATTGGTACCAATTACCAGTGAAAATATCAACGACATGTTTATTCCAATTTGAAGACATATTAAAGGCTTTAACGCTTGTTTTCGATTCGCACTATTATTCATGATTGAACAAACTTTTTGGCAGGTACTGTATGAAAGTGTATGTTTAATGAACAAGAGTCGAGTGTATAATGAGTTTTTTTCTCCCTACCTCCGATTTTACCAGCGCGCATCCAAGACATTGAAAAGTGCACATTGCTAGAGAAAGTAAATGAAGTATACATTTCGTGTACGTACATCAACTACAAAAATTCGTAATACCCACGTTAACTGGGCTTTACCAAAATGCATAAAATCCAAATATACCAGCAGATTCGGTAGAACTCCAACAAGATGGAACACCCCATACTATTCGCGAATAGTATAAGATTACCTTAGCAATATTTTTCCAAATAGATGAATCAGAAGGAGAGGCGTTATCGAATGGCCAGGTAGGTTTTCAGACCTAACCTCATTAAATTTTTATTTATGGAATTATCTGAAATGTAAAGTCTACTTCAATAAACCGGAAAATATTGATGAATTGAAAAACAGAAATACAGTTGAAATACAACAAATCCAGCCATAAACATTAACTAAAGTGTTACAAGACTTTCAAGATCGACGTCTTTTGTCAGCAATTTGAATATTTAATTGAATAATTTGTTGTTCTACTGTTTAATAAATTTCAAACAAGAAACAAACCCCTCAATTTTAAATGTGTTTGTTCCAATCTTCGCAGCTTTCTAAATTATGAATGAAGTCAGTCGTAAATTTACAGATAACTGCTGAGTTTAGTTACAGAACAAGGTACATGAAACGTAGTTAAAATTCGATGCAAAATTGAAAAATATAATAAAAAAATAGATGCTTCCATTTGAAAAAATAAGGTCCCAACCCATGCATCCTCACTGTGTGTATACAATAATATATAAAATGTATTTTGGAAGAATGTGCGATGTTGATAAAAACGCGAATCATTGGTAAACAAACTTTTGCATAGAAAAGCTGTTTAAAAAAGCTGAAATACTAAATGTTCAAACTGTAATTCTCTTTTACAGTGCACTCATGTCGTAAACAGTGGATCGCAATGGCCACTGTCATCCGTTTTTCCAATAAACTGAGATTTATAGTTTGTATTTCGGGCTTCGGTATACAAAACTATCAGAATTATGAATGCAACCATCGAACCATAAGAAATTTATGCAAATGGAAATTGAAACTGGATTTTGTAAATGTTCGCATCAAAGTTGCATTAACAAAAAACCTACCTACCTACATGATAACTTGGTAATTACAAGTAATTCGTTTCTTTTTATTTTACTTTAATACGTTATAATCAGAAACTGAAATCCTAGGTATGACCAACGCTGATAGGCAAACCTCAAAAGATTAAACTTCCAATCAAGGCAACTTAGAGTTACATAATCTAATTAATTGTTTATAATTGTATTTTAATCAATATCAATGTTTTATAGAGATAATAAATGTGAGTGTAGTTTATGTGTACGTGCCGCTAAAGCTCCTTAAAGGAATGCCGCAACCTCATAAGCCTTCTATTCCCCGTCCATGAAAAATGTTTCGGTTTTCAACTGCAGGGGTTAATTTTAAAGATGTGGGGGTTATTTTTAAAGATATGGGGATTAAAATACTATCGCCCGAAGGGACTCTATTTGGGGAGAGTTAGTAGAGGTATTAACTGAATTCCGACATCTGGTCAGAACGTTACACAATGTCCCAGATTTTTCCTGAATTCCTTACATCTACAGGGTTTGGAAATGTTTTATAATTTTCTAGAAAGTTCGAGAAAGTTTCAGAATCATCATCATCATAAGGTTGTCATTCCTAAGATTGGTCGGACACGCATCTCCACTCTTTCCTATCCTGAGCTAATCTTCGCATTTCCCTAAAACTAGAACAACCCATATCCTTAACTATTTGCAAACAGTAATCTAGTCTAGGTCTACCTCTACCTTTCCTAACTTCCGTTTCTGCCTCTAATATGTCTCTGACTAGACCTTCATGTCTGAGAAGGTGTCCTACCAACCAATTTCGCCTATTTCTTATCGACTTCCATAGATTCCTCTGTTCTCCTATTATTTCTAATACCTTTGCACTCTGCCTCACTTTCCTACGCATTACAATTCCTACCCCCGAATTACCTGCCACCGATCCTGTATGTATTATTCTAAAGTCTCAATTCCAGAAGTCTTCAACTTCGTGTCAACCGACTTCACTAATACCTACTATATCTAATTCTAATCTATTCATCTCAACTATTAAATTTTACAATTTCCCTATTTGCCTCATTGTCCAAACCTTCCACGCTCCGACTCGTCAAATATTGCACCTACCCCTATTGCACTTATTGATGACATCCACGAAGGTAGTCCCCGCCCGGACATCCGAATGGGGTACTAGTTTATGTCCGGAGTGCTTTACCCCAGAGGACGCCATCATTTTAATTTGGTGTGTTCTACATGGGATATAATAGTGTGGGTGGTTTCCCGTTGCCTCCCACATCGCGGTATTGTGCATCATACCCATTTTCGTGATCTCTGCAACCCTGAGTATTAAAAGAGCTGCTGCCCTTGTCTTAGTCTGGTTTCTCTTTAACAACCCCTCCATTGTGGTTGAACCTATGGTCCGGCTCCCTAAAAGATCGAAACTGGCAAGCCGATCCTCTCACTAGTTTGTAGAAGAGTTTCGTCAATAATAGAATAATAACTAATTTTTCCTGAGCGAAGCCAGGTAATCTGGCTTGTAGGCAATAATAATAACGTATATGGTATCTATATTACACGTCAAAGGAAGAAGTTAAGGGATTCTCTCCCAAAGGGGAATTGCCACCCGAACCAAAGGCTAGGATGGCAGCCTCATAGGAGGGTGCCGTACTTTTTTCTCGAGGCTGGTATTCGAATTTTTACCACTCCCCTGTCCCGAAAGTACGATTTCTCCTGATTTCAAGAACGAGAAAGTATATCAAAACTTTTCAGGTAGTGAGTCTTTTGTTTCACTTCCACATCATAAAATTGAATTCTAATCAGGGTTCGACGTACGGTTACGAAATGGCAGATATTTCCTTTGTAAGTTGACCAATCCAATTGGAACAAGGAAGCAGCTTATTGTAAGTCTTCATCTATCAAATGTGTTTTTCTGTTTTAAAATTCGAATACGCGTATCTAATAAGTCACATATAAATGTGATCGTCTTGCGCTCAGTATTCTTGTGATTTGAAATGAGAGAAAACGATGCAGCCGATGCCCGCTTGCAAGTATTTGCCTCTTACTACTTTTATTATTCCTTTGGGCACTGTGATTGTCAAGATTGTATTATGAAGATTAGAATGAAGATTCGGGCTATAGGGCCGTGGTCTACGTGAACTATTGTGTCCAGACGTTTCGTCAGCTACTGCGGCTGACATCCTCCGTGGTAGTGCTGCTTTGACAAGGAGAACGTAGATTATATTTCGACGCTACAGCCCGAATCTTCATTCTACTATGGATTCCGGCCGTGAAAGCCTTTGTTCTTATATTGTATTATGAGTTGATTCTACAAGAAAATTGTAATTATTTTTGTAAACAGTTTGGTCTGCAATTTATTTGGGGTTATTAATTTCATATGGAATTTTTGGGTGAGGATTTTCCTTAACCACAGTGAAACTTATTTATAGTTATCCCCACCTATTCCGCCGACGTGACCTTGTATTGACTATTTTGTTAATATAATATTGACCGAAACTGGACTCAAATTTATAATACACAATTATATTTACATGAAAACGTCAGGATTAATGATAATATGAGGCGGAACGGTTTAAGCGTTCCAAAACAAAAGAGCGGCGCAACGCGCGTCGGTCACGGGAGTATTGTTAAACTTTCTTCCACAATAATTCTGTTTGATAATAATTATCGTAATCGTAGCGGCAGTTGAAAGACAATGGTGAAACGATGGAGCCGTCATTATCAGACAACGGCCAAAACGAGCTTTGGTGCGGCGCGGCGTGCAACCCTTGTGCTTGTGTTCGCCGTTTTAGACAGTTGAGAGCAGGCAACCACCTAACAGACATCCAAGCAATTAATCAGACTTACCGCATTGACAGCAGTCATGTCCTTCGAGGATTCAGACTCTGCCGCTAAGCTGTCGCTCTGTAACAAGAAAAAAAGTTGACGTGGGTCAATAAAATATTATTTCATTTAATTTTAACACCTACTATCTACTACCGACCCATTCAAAACCATTTTACGAAAGCGGCAGCGAAGCATGATGTCGGAGAGAATAGTGAATACACTACTTTTTGGATATAAGTAGAATGTAATAACAAACTTCTTAGCTGCAGTGTAAATATTATATATTAAAAATATTCCGCAAGATTTCATCCCGAATATGGACAAATTTTACGGTAATATGTTCGGATAAAAGGGTAAAAGTACACATTTTTGGGCAAGCTAACTACCCACCAAAAAAAAATAGAATAGATACATGGGGTAAAAGTGATCTGCTTTTTTTATGGCATCGAAATAGTGCTCAAACATTTACAGAAATTTAAATTAAACTTAATTGAATTCTCCAAGAGCGGACTCATAAGTTGGAATAATAGAAGTGGCAGTCAGGAGTGAAGTAGTAAAAACACAAAATTATTGGTACTCATTTTACTGCGAAAAAGGTTTCAGAAAGAAATTGTTGGTTTCGAAAAGGAAATCAGTTGGTGACCTTTATATGACCTTTACATTAACCTTCGAGGTCACTTAAAGGTCAAGTCCTTGTCTACGTCAAATTTGATGTGCATTGCTTTCCTGCCCAGCCACATGTCGAGCACAGTTTGATCACGCTGTTGAGCATGAATATAGTGAAAATTAGAGAAAGTAAACCAATTTGGAAGTATTTAATATAATATATTATTTTGTTAGTTAGATATTAATTGAAAACCCAATTTTCATAAGAAAAAATTCAAAATCGTGCGCGTTACTACATTTCTCAATTAGCAATATTTAGCTAATACCAGACATTTTATTTTAAAGGACAAGATAGTTGGAGTAAAATAATCTATTTACTGTTAATTAAACAAACCTTGGTACGGAAATGCAATGAAAAGATATCATTTTTCGATAGAATTCATTTCTGAACGTCAGACAAAACGATTGTTTAGTAACCTTGGACGTTTACTGTATTTACAAAAAAACAATTGTGTGGTTTTATGAAACAATGATGCAAGTGAAACTGAGTATTAAAATTAAAATCGCGCTCTTAATTAATTAATGATGAATAAATGGGAATGGTAATGGGAAATCAATAGTAGACAAGATATCCAACTATAAATTTTAATTTCAACCTACGTATGAGGGTACGAAATACATAATAAATACAATCATTTAGATGATAGACGCGTGTTAAAAACTGAGAACAAAATATATTTATATCATTGAATCAATTTGAACTTCAGTTATTTTATCAATAATTTTATCTTCGCTTTGAGTTTCACAGTCTATAAATGTACTGCACTTGCACGAATGAGTGAGAATATAAATGTTACACGGGGCTCTACTATATTGGCCTTAGCTGCTCTGCCGAACGCCTTCCAGTATTACCCCTACTCCGCGGCTGGCTGTAATGCGACATGCGATAGATGGACGAAAAACTTTGAGGCGATGTAATAAAAGTTTCACTTTAAAAACCATCACGTAGATCAATTCTCGTTTAATTGCGATAAAGTTTAAAATATTTTTTTGATTTTCGAAAGGTGCCCGATATTTGGCTTTCAACCCTCTTTGTAGATTTAGGGACATTGATTCTGTATCTATTTCGCAGGCCGCTAAGTCTTTAAATTGTCACCTTTCTATGCTGATGGTATCTTCAATAGTTACTTGGATGTATCTGATGAGGCATAATAAAAAAAAACATCAGCAAAATTTTACGCATACTGACAGAAACGGGCAGAATAGATTAGAAAAAGGCTTATAAATAATCATCATTACTAAAAATGTAGTAGTACGTCGCCGTCTTGGTCAAGGTCTCTACAAAAGGTAACTACATACTTGCCAAACTGAAAAGAAACGTTTTGCTTTCACCAGCTGATGTCGGTAGATTAACTGGCCCATAGACTACTGACATTGTGGTGTAAAGTGGTGGGTAAGGCGATAGAAGCCGCGAGAATTGGTAAGTGAAGGTATTTAGGGAGAAAGGCGAGGTGGATTATGTGAGAAGAATAGTAAGTTGCTAACAGGAGACTTGGGGACTTGCTTACTCTGCATAAATGTATGATTTATCGTTTGAGTAGGTACTCGCGAATACTTGGTACATGTCATAGCAAAATAGGATAGATATTCGGAGGCCGGATCTCTTGAGTCCTGAACTATTGATTATGATAATTAGGATAGGACGAGTTTATTATCGGCTTTTAGTATATAATAATTAGCATGGTTTTATTGGAAATTGCTATTAGGAATGGGAATTTAATAAGCCAGGAAGCATGCATTTGTAATTTAAAAAAAGGGCGTAGATAAGAACATTGTAAAGAATATTCTATACCCTATACATAGATCTGGATATCATAAATATGAACATAGGAATTACAAAAAAAAAATACAACGTGTAATTATACAACACGCTACTGAAGTGAAACTTCTTCAAACACACAAACATACCGGGATAGGGGTTAAGGAATTGGTTTAATGGTATTATTTGTACACCATATGCTTCGCACATGTGCAATGCTGATAGTAAATTAGTAAATATACTATAGAATGTCTTTATGTACAACAATAACAGCTTTCTTGTCATTAGTCAATACAAACCGGCCGGTACCGCCGCAACCGCTACGTCCCTGCATTTTAAGCCTGTAAAGGGCCATATTGATCTATATTAAATGCACAAAGTATTTAAAAGTACTTAATTGGATAAGGATTAATGCTGTATTGCTTAAAATCGCTTCGTAAATAAGCCATTATTTCTCATAAAAAGTGGTTATTGTGGGTTATCCCTAAGAGATAGACATATACCATCCTGGACTTTTTTGTAGACCTTTTTAAGATGTACAATTCTGTAGTATATTATTTTGATCTATCTCGTAGGATTCAGCCAGCGTTTGCAAAGTATTACAAACCTCTAAAATTATCACTGTTTCTCTACTACGAGGGTGGATTGATAAGTTTCCGGCCTGACCAAGAAAAACAAGGTTTTTAAAAATTTTTTTTTTATTTCTCAACATAATCTCCTCCAAGAGGCTGATACATTTCTCATAGCGGTGTTCCAGTCTATTAATGCCATCTCTATAGACTGATTCGTCAAGCTCCTCAAAATAACCATTTACAGCTTCGTACTTCTTCATTGTCCNGATGATTGCCAATGACCGCCAAAATTTGAATAACTTTTGTTGGTTTCAGCATAGAAAGTGCGTGTAATCTGTGAAGCACATCCAATTAGGAGTGCGAATAACTAACATTAACAAATTTTAATTTTCTCAAAATATTTGAAAATTTACGTGTTCGAATACTCTAAATCAGATTATAAAGTTTTCAATACTGTAACTCATTTACTTATGACGATAGGTGACAATCACCAATAATGACTTGAAAATTATATATTAGGAAAGGAATCATTAAATTTGAATTCATTTATAGCCTATAATAAAGTAATGCAATAGACATATTTTGTGTGATTACCTTCGTTACAATAAATTTTTAACCATGAATATTTTTTTATTTTGAATTCAATTGGGATTATCATTTAATCGGCTTCTTCAAATTTTGTGGTAAGTCATCTTGATTTTCGGAAATTTCGGTATTCTCGATGTTGAAAATTGCAAGGAATTTTTACAGACTATCATGCTGTAATGAACGTCTTAATATTTACTCACTATAGTGATGAAGACTGTCAGTGGTGTATTTGAAACGTAAACGTTTTCATAATGAAAATTATTCTGGTGACTCCGGCTGCACGACAACGCGCCAAGTGAACGCAAGTCCCAAGCCAGTCGAGTTGGCGAAGCAGGCGACTAGACGAAATAAACAAACCATGGAGATAAACATTTGCCTTTTGAAAAATGTGTGGCAATTACATATATATAATTTCCAGCTTTACACAAATTGTAAGCAAGGATTTTCAAAATATTCAAGCAGTTCTAGTACATCACCATGGGTCTTTGAATGAACCTACTTCAAACTTTCGCTTAGCTGCATTTTCTAATGGCATCTTATCCTTTGTTTAAATTTCAATAAAAAATCATTAAATTTATTGCTATTAGTTTATTATTTTTACATCTTAAAGAATAAAACGAAAAACATGTTGCAACAAATTTGTAATTGTTAGTTATCATAAAAATGGAGCCAATTTTACAAAGTTCCAAAAACCTGGAAAAAATTATACTGCATAGGTTTTATGGAGAAAATCCTCATCATCATAATCATCATAAGGTCGTCAGTCTTAAGACATGTACCTCCACTCTTTCCTATCCTGAGCTAAACTTCGCATTTCCCTAAAACTAGAGCAACCTACATCCTTAACTATTTGCGAACAGTAATCTAATCTAGGTCTACCTCTACCCCTCCTGAGTCCTGTTTCTGCTTCTAATATGTCTCTGACTAGATCTTCATGCCTGAGAAGGTGTCCTACCTACCTATCTCGTCTATTATTATGCATGTATTATACATATAAGCATTTCTCTTGAATTACTCTATCTATTTAATAAACGCATTAAAATCCGTTGCGTAATTTTAAAGATCTAAGCATACATAAGGACAGACAGCGGGGTAAATGCGTTGCATGAATTCGTTACATAGCAACTCGGATGAAACGAACTTACCCTACCGTGCGTAGAGAAGTTTCACTTCAAAAAAATTCAAGAGACGGTCAAAGGAAACGTCTCATTAGTATTTTTTAATAAAAATAGACTATCAAAACAATTTACGAAAATTTATACAGTGATACTTTTAACCATACGTTACAAAAACCCTTTCAAAACAATTATGAAAGAAATGAACAGTACCTACTACTGTTAGGCCGGAGACATACTTGCAACTTCGGCGTTCCACTACCGCCGTTACTTCTCCCCAGTTTATTTCAAGTACAAGTTCTTACGGGGGGAGGGGGTTATATTCGCGACATTAGCCGCAGAATACACCGATTGTGTTGCGGAATGCGATTTTGCCGCAATTGGCCTGACACATTGGTTTGCATGGACATGTTCATACATGCGGCGATGGGGCGCCACAGACTGGTTATCCTTGACACTAAAAAGATTGCTTCCTCCGTAGAAACCAGGGAGTGTCTGTGAGACGAATTTCCTCAATATGGTTATTTATTTATTATGATAATCCCCCATGTTTCAATGTATCACATTTAATAGATGAACCAACCAACCGGTTGAACTTACATAATATGTGTAACGTGCCAAGTACTCCAAATGATAATATGGAACTACACGGAAAGCAAAATTTTGGGGTTGCTATCAGTGCCTGTTTTACGTGAAGTTAGGCTCGGAAGTAAAATTTGAAAAAGGATTCCCTTAAAAAAATACCTCAAACAATTTTATTTGAAATATATGGACTGACAAGAATAACGTAACTAATGTCGTACTCATGAGCTTGTTGGGTGCTTCATCTTATAATCATAAATAATAAAAAGATTAATGGTATTAAGATTATGAACATTTGCTTGAAGTATTGGAAACGTCGGAATTTTTCATCGGAGACCCTGAAATTGTTAAACAAAGTAATCCCACCAAAGTACTAAAACAAGTTGAAAGTTCGAAGGAAGCTCAACGAATGGTCCATGGTGATGTACTAATGTCCTAACATACAATGTTTTTAAAATCGATATCTACTGTTTTGTTTAAAGTTGAAAAAGATCATTATTTTATAGCGTTAAATATATCATGGAAGAGTGACTCTTGACCATTTGGTTGACAGCGGTAACACCAATATTTTTTAACAAACCTTACGGGATAATGAAAGGTCAGTCTTAGCTAATAAAAATTTACGCAGGAACACCTAGGATGATTGCCAATGACCGCCAAAATTTGAATAACTTTTGTTGGTTTCAGCATAGAAAGTGCGTGTAATCTGTGAAGCACATCCAATTAGGAGTGCGAATAACTAACATTAACAAATTTTAATTTTCTCAAAATATTTGAAAATTTACGTGTTCGAATACTCTAAATCAGATTATAAAGTTTTCAATACTGTAACTCATTTACTTATGACGATAGGTGACAATCACCAATAATGACTTGAAAATTATATATTAGGAAAGGAATCATTAAATTTGAATTCATTTATAGCCTATAATAAAGTAATGCAATAGACATATTTTGTGTGATTACCTTCGTTACAATAAATTTTTAACCATGAATATTTTTTTATTTTGAATTCAATTGGGATTATCATTTAATCGGCTTCTTCAAATTTTGTGGTAAGTCATCTTGATTTTCGGAAATTTCGGTATTCTCGATGTTGAAAATTGCAAGGAATTTTTACAGACTATCATGCTGTAATGAACGTCTTAATATTTACTCACTATAGTGATGAAGACTGTCAGTGGTGTATTTGAAACGTAAACGTTTTCATAATGAAAATTATTCTGGTGACTCCGGCTGCACGACAACGCGCCAAGTGAACGCAAGTCCCAAGCCAGTCGAGTTGGCGAAGCAGGCGACTAGACGAAATAAACAAACCATGGAGATAAACATTTGCCTTTTGAAAAATGTGTGGCAATTACATATATATAATTTCCAGCTTTACACAAATTGTAAGCAAGGATTTTCAAAATATTCAAGCAGTTCTAGTACATCACCATGGGTCTTTGAATGAACCTACTTCAAACTTTCGCTTAGCTGCATTTTCTAATGGCATCTTATCCTTTGTTTAAATTTCAATAAAAAATCATTAAATTTATTGCTATTAGTTTATTATTTTTACATCTTAAAGAATAAAACGAAAAACATGTTGCAACAAATTTGTAATTGTTAGTTATCATAAAAATGGAGCCAATTTTACAAAGTTCCAAAAACCTGGAAAAAATTATACTGCATAGGTTTTATGGAGAAAATCCTCATCATCATAATCATCATAAGGTCGTCAGTCTTAAGACATGTACCTCCACTCTTTCCTATCCTGAGCTAAACTTCGCATTTCCCTAAAACTAGAGCAACCTACATCCTTAACTATTTGCGAACAGTAATCTAATCTAGGTCTACCTCTACCCCTCCTGAGTCCTGTTTCTGCTTCTAATATGTCTCTGACTAGATCTTCATGCCTGAGAAGGTGTCCTACCTACCTATCTCGTCTATTTTTTATTAGAGTCCTCTGTTCTCCTATCCTCAAGAATTCATAAAAAATAGTTTGCCTTGATCAGTTTCCAGTTTAATTTGTTTAGTTAGCGATTTACATAAAACGTGAATTTTTCCATTTACATTTATATCTCCGCTTCTAGAGCTCGTGAAGAATTCAAACCGTTAAATTACCCACCAGAAAGAAATAGAATATTTTTTAAAATTGCAAAAATTTTACAATTTAGTTGAAGTAGATAGTGTTATTTTTCCTTTTACTTTGATGTTCATAACTATGCTAATCATTATTACTTAATAGTTTTTAATTACTTGCAAGAGTGTTTAATTTTCAATATTATTTCAATATAAGAAATTAACCTTAACTACGGGGCCCGAGGCTGCAGCCTCCTTAAGCTCCTTCTATTGTCATCATTAATCGTACAACACTAAAAAATTAAATATAAGAAAATATACCTATACGACCAACAATGAATGAAAAGAACAGAAAGAGATCACGAATCTGGTATCATGTTTTGCTAACAAAATTGTATCGTAAACAATAAGAAGATAACAAAAGTCGTACAACAGTCAAAAGATATATAAATTTAATATGCTATGATATTATTCAGTTTAACAATTTACAATAAAAGGTCACCGTGCGAATTATTCGTAAAGCAACGTCTAGTAGTTGCTCCACAAATACTCAGCAATTACTTATGAAACATACGCGATGCGACTCCTTCCATCGCGTTTTTTATTACATTTTCGTATATTTCCTGCGATAGCCTGCTAAAATTGTCTCGTATATTTAGCATTAAATGTTCAAGATTCGTCGTTCTGTTGGCATTAACACGTATCCCCGCAGAGAAAAGTCAGGAGCTGTCAAATTCGATGATATCGGTGTTGATCAATATCACCATTACTCGACATTATTTGACCCGGAAGCATTCTTCTCCATGTTTCGATGATGTCTCGTGTCGTATGACTGGTGGCTCCATCTTGTTGAAATTACATGTTTTTCACGCCCAACTGATTCATTTGACGCAAAAGAAATTGCTGATTATTTCGTGGCAGAAATCACCAATGACAGTAGCAGCAATTCCTACAGCACTTTCAAAGAAGTAGCGCCCAAATTTCTCCTCCTAACTTGTCTTTACACCAAATTGTCACTTAGTAATGGTTATTTATGGTTTAATAAAAGTTGATATCGACGATAGTAGTGATACACTTGTTAACTAATACGTATATATATATATATATATAGTACCGTGGTTCAAGGGGTTTGAGAGAGCAGTCCTCGGATTATCCAGTTGTTGAAAAAACTGCCTGGTAGACAATGTCGACTAATTTTAAAAGACATTTTAAATTAATATTTTACTCATAACGAGCGTAACGTTCTCAGTGTTTCCCCAACAGAAAATTAATTTGCATAGGTACAACTTTTTAATAACTAAAAACTGTTGTTCAAGTGAAGAAAGCCCTGTAAAAAGTTTGCCGTATGTGCACTAATTGTTAAGGAAAAACTGGTGATTTGACACTAAAACAAAATGACAACAAAAGAGAATTGCATACCATCTAGCGAGAATAACTGAATTGTAATTCTCCTTTTTGAATTTCACGTACTGGCGTGATGCTCTATTTACTAATTGTTACCCGCATTCTCCTTTGCTTTCCGCAGAATTGTAATGCTCTGTAGGAGCATATAATAATGAAATCTGCGTCAACTAGGACAATTTATGAAAACAACATGGAAACCAGCTAGGGAATGGGAATGGCCTGTTGTTGTAGATGATGCTATTATGTAATGTTTGCGAATACAAAAACCTACCACCACCCTCGCCTGGCTGGTTTCTGTTATTTGCGACTTTCTCGACTCCGCCAGGTCGCGGCAACTCAGTACCACCACTACGTTCAAGGGTCGCTTGTGCGTTGCTAATTTCATTTCAATTAAATCGTAAAACTCTATGCTCGAGGACCTTCCGTCTACCTATTTATATACATATGCACTTACTCGATTTGTACTACGTATGTACGTATGCATAACTACCACGAGTGATGCGAACGCTGCCACGATATATATCAGCAATTGCGAAATTTTGTAAATGCTATTTCGCATGCTTCTCCACTTGCTACACCTTTTTATAGTATAATTGAAATTTAATTGGAGCCGAGGCACTCGTGTCCATGTCGAAATACATTCATACGCGCATGTAGCTGACTCGGTCTGCGTCAATACGTGTATCTACGTCAAATATAAAAGAGAAAAAAAAATAATAATCAACGTAGTCCGGAAATTAAAGGCAGAAATAAAGGCAAAATTTAAAGTTACTTTTTTTTTGAACTGAAACTATTTCGATAAGAACAATGTATGTCGCGTCGTTGTCGGCACGTACATACAATAATTATTGGCAACTGTGAATATTTGAAATTATTGAATCAGTTTTAGTTGGTATTTGTCCAAACATGTTTTCTAAAAAAACACGATTCCCTTTTTAACACGGCCAAGTGAATCACTACGGATGTGGTCACACATTTTTAACCTAATGACGTGAATTTTGACGTTGATGTTTATTTTTATCGTAGCAGTTGTACATCATCAAGAAAATTTGCATTTAAAATTGGCACAGCTGTTGTTTGAAACGACACAAGGAATAGTTGTTGTTTTGGCAATGGCATATCAGCATACTTACAAATACGACTCCTAGGTGTAGTTATTTTATATTACTTTTACATATTGGAACGAATATATGTATACATAAGTGTGCGCTTTTTCTACACATCTTTCATTATGTATGTGGTCGTTTCTAGTCGAACTTTCGATACTCGTGGAAATTTTTGTTACCGTGCAGACATCGAAGAGATTTATTGTTGTCGGAAAAATAGAGGGAATTCGGTGAGGTATTTTCGTGGGCGTACATTAGGGACATTTTTCGTAGCTTTTAAAATTAATGACGTGCTATTTCCGGTCACTTTATATTTTTAGGCTACTGAAACATGATTCTGCGTATATCGCGCTCTCAAAAAGTATCATTTTGGTGTAATGTATTCGTTTATAAACCATGAGTGCGATGAATCAAATTTTCATATGATTACCCCGTTAGGCAAATTGAAATATAAAATACCCTACACCTATTTATAGTAGGTACCTATTTATTTGATAGAATAGATAAGCTGCGTACTTTCAAATTCAAACTACTGTAACAAATATTACAAGGCGGGAAACAACATTAATGGAAACTGACCACGTTGTTAATCAAATGTGTGCAACAAAATTCATTGTCAATTAATTTTAACTTTTTTCGACCAAAATTCACAGCGGATCGTTTACTTCAATATTTATTTAGGAATAATTAAATTCAGATTGACTATTTTTTGTTGTACAATCTAAAATACATACATATAATTGCCAACAAGGCAATTGTTTCAGTTATTAAAAATCGGAAAGCCTCTCCTACCATCAAAAACACTTTTATAGGGTTATACTACTTTACGTATTTTCTGTTTGTAAAATGCAAAATACATTTTTGCCGTTAAAAGTTTTGCTAATATCACGGATCAAACATTATACAAAATGATGAATAAAACTTGCTCAGATTGCCCAAAAAAATCTAAACTCCTTGGAAATGGATAATCTAAAATATTGGATCGATATTGTTTTTCGGGTTTAATGTCATGGTCCATGGAATTTTGAAGTTCCAAAATGATATCAGCACCTGCTAAATCAACACTTATTGTACATTTAGCAAGAAACTACGAAATTCTATGAACTACGACAAAACAATATCAAATTGATATACGCCAGCCGTGTAAAACTGAAAACTACAAGATCTTGTGGTGTGCCAATAAATGCCTACAATCCAAAATTCATAGAACACGATTCGAAAAGCTTCACTTATAAGATGAACCCAAATCTTAAGAAACTATGGATTCCATTTCTTTCTCTTATTACAATGTGTAAAAGATAGGAAACAAAATGGGGTTGTAAACATTAATACTGATTTTACATTAATAAAATTATTTACAATCCTATTTTTGCTCTGATCTTTCACGGTTAAGAAACTATTTTGGCATCAGAGTCTTTTTTCCAATTAAAACGGGTAACAAAGGTAAATAAGGAACATATAGAAGAATTATTTGATGCCGAACTGAAGGAACTATAATATAATCTATATCTCAATCACTTCAAACAGAAAAATATGAATGATACTAAATCTTCGCAGCTGGTGATAAACACTACAATTAGTCTACAAAAACTCCAATATTTAAAAAATTAGAAAATGCCTGCAAGGTTTTCTTAAACAATATTTTATACTTAAGTAAATGTGAAAAGGCTAGAAGCGTTCGAAATGTGATGGTACAGTCGAATGATGAGGATACCGTGGATAGAAAAGGGTAGAAATGAAGAGATATAAAAAAAAAAGTAGGAGAAGAGAGGACTCTATGGAAGTCAACAAGAAATAGGCGAGAAAGGTTAGTAGGACACCTTTTCAGGCATGAAGGTCTAGTCAGACACATATTAGAGGCTGAAACGAATATTAGAAGGGGTAGAGGTAGACCTGATCGCAAATAGTTAAGGATATGGGTAGTTCTAGTTATATGCAATGCGAAGATTAGTTCAGGATAGGAAAGAGTGGAGATGCGTGTCTAACCAGTCTTAGGACTGACGACCCTATGATGATGAATCACTATTTAAAAAAAAAATGGTGTTCAGGAAATTAATCACTGTCATATTTTTATTAAAATATTAGAGGCAGAAACGGGGCTTTGGAGGGGTTAAAGGTAGACCTAGATTAGATTACTGTTCGCAAATTGTTAAGGATATGAGATATTCTAATTTCATGGAAATGCGAAGATTAGCTCAGGATAGGAAGAGTGCAGGTTCGTGTCCAACCAGTCTTAGGACTGACGACCTTATGATAATTAAGTGAATGTGGAAAATTATAAAAATTTATTTTGAATTTTATATTTGAAATAACAAATCGAAAATGTATGTACATTTTGTATTTAAATGCTGTTAAAAAACCATTTACCAAGCATGCATTACTTATTTAATGCTGTAATGATTATTTTCTGTAAAATCTAAACTTAAGCTATCGATAGAATCATCATTAAAATTTAATTAACATGTATAACGTGCGAATGGTCATTTTAAGAAAGAGAAATTGTATTAATTTTATAAAATAACGTCAAAGTTATAAAAATAAAGAGACGAAGAAATTCCATTTTCGAACAGCACTTACAATAGGTTATTGTCGTACTGAATTTCCTTGTTGCCGATGAATGGGAACTGACTCTAAAAGTTTCGAAATTCGGTCCATTCCGCGAAGCTTTTATCCCATCTAGACATGAAGATCTCCAACGCAACTTTAAATACACTTTCAACACAAGTTTCCTCTTAAAGGCACCTTTATAAATATTTTCTATGGAGAGTGCTACAAGTGACATACAATAGGTTGTTCCTTCAGTTAGCTACACTTCATACCCAACACATATATAAGAATAATTGAACAACTACGAAAATTATTTTCAATATTCAGACATTTTCTGTAAGAAAAATAAAAAGCAATAATTAATGTACCTAAACGTTTAGTGATTGATTGTAGATATTGTCAAGTTAATAAGAGTTATCAATAGTATCCGGATTTATNGAAAAATTACTATAACGTTGTAGAGGTCGTTTTGTAGAAAATGCGACTCAAGTTTGTAGTAAGGTTAACTAACGGTAAACTTAAATTTGACTATAAAATTGTAGTGGTAAATTGTAGGAGAAATATCGACAGGGGCTCAGGCAAATTTCTTACAATTTGAATGAAATATTTACGACAACAACTTTGTGAATTTCATTATAAATTGTAGAAAGGTTAAACAAATTTTGTAGAAAATATAAGGAAAAAAAATAGCAATTTTTATTAAATATTTATTGCGTTTCAGTTTTTTGTTCTGACCCAGTGCAAACATATCTAGAACCGTAGTAGGGTGTGACCTCGTATGTAATATTTGATAATATTGTCCAATAAGTTTCTTCGCTTGTATGGTGTTACTACGCGTTAGTGATAGTTAAGTGGGCTCTACTGTTCTGTTCGTTCTTGTTAAGTACGGTAAGTTTATTAATTGCAATAAAATTAATAATTGAACCTTTCACAATTGCACCTAGTGAGGCGAGACATTTGACAAAAGAAAAATTACAAAAAAAGTTATCAATTTTACAGGATAATAGAAACATATCCGTCTTTTTAACTTTCATCTGAAATCTATATTTTTTAACAGCCTGCTGCTCATTAATATGGATGCTTTTACAAGAGGAAAATTGTCTCAGTGGGGTTTTCAAGATTTAGCTGATGAATGAATTCGATAGAATTCATTTACTTGAAACAGAATGGGTAGAAGTATTTATTATTTATTTTCAGAAAAGGACGTCTACTTCGTAATAAGCTTTCAAGTTTTTGTTCCTTGTTATAAGTTAAGTTATTACGTTTTATGCTTTTTTAAATACATGATTTAAATAACTGATTGTTTTATTTGTACACTTTTCTACATATTCATTATAGTTTCTGGTGAGATTAAATTGATTAAAAATAAAATCAATAATTGCAGTGATTAATACATTATTACAACCCAAAGGTAGACTACACAATTCTAGAAATACCCACTACAATAAATTTTCAAATGTACTGCAATGCAATGGTAAAGTCAACTACTTTTTGTAAAGATGCGTAACACTAGATTGTATAATTCATTCTTAATTGTTGTAGAGAAATATTCTACAATTTTGTATATTTTTTTTTCTAATTATTGTATTGAAATATCCTACAATGAAAAGTAATTTTTAAGAGAACTTAGTAGTACATATTCTTCAACGTTGTGGTAGAGAGACAAACAGTTTGTAGACAATAGGGTAATTACAATATTATATTAATTTTCACTACAATTTGTTTCTGTTCCTATATTCGCTACTACTTGTAATGAAAAGTTCTACAATTGTAGAAGTTTGTTCTACAGTTTTCTCTGAGTGCAACATTAAGACTGTCCTAATCTTGGTATTGGTCTTGGTCTTGTTTATTCGGTCTTGGTCATTGTCTTGACCAAATACATCTAGTCTTGGTGTTGCAGATATAGTATCAACTTTCATCTTGGTCGTGCTTGTTAAGTCTTGATTGCTCATTTAACTTGATCATCATCATAAGGTCATCACTCTTAAGACTGGTTAGACACGAACCTTCACTCTTTCCTATCCTGAGCTAATCTTCGCATTTTCCTAAAACTCCACTCTTTCCTATCTCGAGCTAACTTGATATTTACAATTTTTTTAATAATCCTCCACACATCGCATAATGTAATCGGGACATAAGTACCTATTTCATCTACATAACTCATACCATTAATGTGTTTATTACATTTTGACAGGTCAGATTTACGTAAGAAACTGCTGGTATAAACCAAAAACATTTGATTAACAGCACTTAATGTTTATGGGGTAGTTTAAGAGAGGAAAATAAAGGAGTGGTGGAAATACAACAAATAATACTGCCTTATAGCAAGTGTTCAAAATTACGACCGCCTGATTCTAAACATAAACGTGTTCTCCTCTCTAAGCTTTCAGCAATAATGGCCAACATTTATGAATCTCTGAGATGTGATATAAACAATTCCTTTTACATATCCCCACAAACCGATTCAGCATTGGTTTTCACGATTGCCCGACTTAACTTTACCGAATTGCTTTTTATGGGGATCAATTTCCATCTCCAACGACACCAGAAAATATGAAGCGGCGCATTAAGTATTATAGATCCATGAACCACAAACGTTAGGACATAGGACTTTTCTCTAGTAATTTAGGTCAAAAAAGAGACAACTTACTCAATCGTCAAAATTCTAGACCACTTTTAGACGTAACTTAGAAACAAAGCCGACAAGGTAGATCATTAGGTGTATAGTAAAAAATAAAAAAGGAACAAATGTGAACACTACAAATTATTGATTTTCGGCATAATTATTGGTACGATTAGTTTCACATGGATACCTAATATAGAACAAAACAAAAAAGTAAAAGTAATTGTCGTATTTTGATAATGTTAAATGGGACAAGATATTAAATATACTTAAAAATGTAGGGATGAGTTACAAAGAGTGATATTAAGTTTCTATAAAGAGCAGTCATAGAGCTGGGGCTGCAACGTAGAGAAATAATATTAGAAAGGGAGTCAGATAGGGATGCACTCTGTCTCCGCTACTTTTTAATATATACATCGAAGACGTATCAACATCATTAAACAGTACAACTGTATGAATAGATATACAGGGGCAAAAGATTAGTATGCTTAGATATTCAGATGATATAGCAATATTAGCATCTAGCAAAGATGAGTTATAGACAGCTTTAAATAAAATGGAAGCGGTATTGACAAAAAAGTGTTGTATGAAAATAGATAAAAGTAAAACTTAGGTTAACTTAGAAATTCGAAAAAGGTTGTTAAAGATGTATTTTTGGAACCCAGCGCTGTACGAGTGCGAACCTTGGACAGTGGACGCGACGGAAAAGAAAAGGTTAGAAGTATTCGAATTCGAGTGTTATGGACGAATGATGAGGATACCGTGGGTAGACAAGGTTAGAAGTGAAGAGGTATTAGAAAGAATAGCAGAACATAGGGCTCCATGGAAGTCAATAAGAAATAGGCGAAATAGGTTAGTGGGATACCTTCTCAGGCATGAAGGTCTAGTCAGAGACATATTAGAAGCAGAAGCGAGAATTAAGAGGAGTAGAGGTAGACCTAGATTAGATTACTGGTCGCAAATAGTTAAGGATATGGATTGTTCTAGTTTTAGGGAAATGCGAAGATTTGCTCAGGATAAGAAGACTGGAGGTGACGACCTTTTGATGATGATGATGACGGCAGGCCGCGTTAAACGTATAGTGCGCAATGCTTTAGCTGAGTAATAGTGAGATCGCTGTTTGACAGTTTTTTTTATTTATTGATTAGACAGTGCAAAGTTTTATATAATTACTAAACTAGCCACGATGTGAATTAAATATCAAAAACGTAATTCGTATTTTTAATGTCTGCTTGAGACGTGTTAAAAGGATAAAACTTTTCAAAAGTAATGGTACACATCAACAAAAACATAAACGACACCCACGGGTGACGATAAAAAAATTTAGATCTTAACGAGTGCTAAGTTTCATACAAGTTGTATTTATAATGGTATAGATATAACTTTAATGATAAAGGGTATGACGACTACGACGAAATGTCTTACTCAAGGACTGTAATTTTTGAAACAAAAAATGGAATGTGATCGAAACATTTACGGAAACAGTAAATTATGCATCTTTTGTACTATCTGGAGTGAAATGTTATTTGTTTGTTATTTATTCTCTAACCGAAATTTCGCCTTTTTGGTTTAGGGTAGATTACTAAGTTATTTAGTTACATCATTCAGTATCTCATTTCACCCATTTTGGCTGCTTTTTATTAAATAAACAGTAAGTTATGTTAGTGATATATAGAATACCAAAATAAATCAGACTTCTGTACACGGGCGAGATGTAGATTTCAGATACATTATGCAATTTCCAAAATAACAATCATCATCATAAGGTCGTCAGTCCTAAGACTGGTTGGACACGTACCTCCACTCTTTCCTATCCTGAGCTAAACTTCGCATTTCCCTAAAACTAGAACAGCCCACATCCTTAACTATTTGCGTACAGTGATCTAATCTAAGTCTACCTCTACCCCTCCTAACTCCTGTTTCTGCCTCTAATATGTCTCTGACTTTATGCCTAAGAAGGTGTCCTATCAACCTATCTCGCCTATTTTTTATTGACTTGCGTAGAGTCCTCTGTTCTTCTATTTTTTCCAATACCTCTTCATTTCTAACCTTTTCTACCCACGATATCCTCATCATCCGCCTATAACACCACATTTCGAACGCTTCTAACCTTTTCTTTTCCGCCGCGCCCACTGTCCCAAATAACGTTTTTTAAAAAACATACTTCCCATGTTTACTAAAATATGAAATATTTATTTAGTTTGCTGGAAATAATTGAAGTAATTTACTAAATTAATTGTTCGCTTATGAATGATAATGAGTTACAGAAGGAACCTGAATTTAATGTTGCGGGTAGGTAGAACGTATAAATATAGGTACGTAATACGGATTTTAATTACTTAATGGATTATTTTTAAATTCGTTTATTTGTCGGCATAGCAAGAAGGTCAATGGAAAAATGCGCGAAGATTTGGCAAGGATATCAGCTCAGTGTAAAATGGATAGCAGCCGAGCGATGAAACAACTAATGGGACGGCATTGCCGCCGGTAGATAGATCAGACATTAGACGATCATCGGAGAAAGGTGATGAGGGAGATTGGGAGGTGTATCAATAAGATGCATTTCTCATGATGTTCGACGTCACGTACCCGAAATACAGCCAATAACATAACGTGCTACGCGGACCTCGAAATGACAGATAATTTTGGCACGAGATACGACTGCTGTCTGAGAAAACGATAATTTACACAATGACGAATTCTAATGAATAGCGAAACTGATTCCGTTCGACGTTTGACGCTCACTCTCTTAATCATCACAAACCTAAAAACCAAAACAAAAAACGACCTACTGATTGATCAAAGTAAAACGTTAAGCTATGCACACTATGCACGGTCAAACTTGGATAACAATACAAAAAAGTTCCAGTTTTATTAGGACATTCAATGATTAAATTAGTGTAAAATTAAAATTCATATTGTACAAATAATACCATTAAACCAATTCCTTAACCTCTATTCCGGTATGTTTGTGTGTTTGAAGAAGTTTCACTTCAGTAGCGTGTTCTACAATTACACGTTATTTTTTTAAATTTTAGTAGATAGCATTATTAAAAACATGTTTTACATTTACATTTAGCTGTTCTATACCGACTTATGAATTTTACAAACTATACATTATTATTCCTTTCGTTTACCTGCTATTTTCCTCCTCTATAATATTTTTCTAATCCTTTTTAGATAATCCTTTCCTTCAATTTGAATTCCCCATTTTTTGCCCCGCTTCCTGTTATTCCACATCTTTCAAAAACGTGTTCGAGCGTTTCTGGTTCTAATTCACAGAACCTACATATATTCTTCTTTTCTTTTTCTTCCGTTCTATTCTCACTTCCCAATCTAAATTTTTCTGTTAAAACTAATTTGTTTTTACTCTTTCTTCTTTATTCCTTCACATAATTTGGTATTCCCCCCCCTTTCGTTCCATATTTCCTTGTATTACTGTGCGAATTTTAAGTTGCTCATTTTCTCATCTGTTTATCAATATCATTAGTTAAATTTTCTAGCTATTTCCATATGCTTGTGTCTTTCTTCAATTTGCACATGTAGTGCGTGATTGCCCATCTTCTTTCCATTAATTTTTTTTTCTTTATTTTCTCCGTCTTTCCCTTGCAATTTTCTTTTCTACGGTTTGCATATTCGACATACGTATTATCCTTAAATTTCATACATTCTTTTAATATCATATTACCTTCTGAATTTAATACTTTATCTTCGTACAGAACAGTAAGGCGAGGGGTTTATTTAAAAAATGTACAAGGTTTAAACAACCCTCTCCTCCTTTTCACGTTCTAACCCTCTCCCTCCACCCATCCTGTATTCCCACCTCCCTCTCACCCTCGATCCAATCTTACATGAAATATTTGCGGATAACAAATTTATAGATATTCCACAAATATTTCACGTAAGATTAGGTTAGGTTAAGTTAGGTTATGTTATGTTAAGATTAGGTTGTGAATGAAAGTAGAAGCGGGGTGTTAAAAATTTTGGACTGATTTTTTTTATCAAAATGTTTTTACAGCAATATTGATATAGCGAAGAGAAACGGCATAGTTTTTAGAAATACGAGGGTGGATTGATAAGTTTCCGGCCTAACCAAGAGATGACGCCACTAGGCCTACCTTGAGGTGACATTCTATAGTACCATCCTTGGATAGCTTGTAGCTATAGTTTCAGCCCGATCTCCTTGCTAGTGTAGGTTTGACAGCACGCTGAACAAGACGCCTCTGTGGTTTTCGTAAAAATGGAAAAGCAGGAAAATCGTGCTGTCATCAAATACTTTTATTTGAAGGGGTTAACGCCGAAGGAAATTAAAAAAGAGATGGACTCAACACTGGGGACATCCTCCCCGTCATATTCAACCGTTAAGCAGTGGGTTTCCGAGTTTAAAAAGGGTCGTGTGAGCACCTCTGATGGGCCTCGCTCAGGACGCCCCGTTGAGGTCACAACTCCAGATATGATCGAAAAAATTCATCAAATAGTGCTGGGAGACCGCAGATTGAAAGTGCGTGAGATAGCTGAGACCTGTAAGATGTCATATGAACGTGTGCAACATATTTTGCACCAACATTTGCATATGGAAAAGCTCTGTGCAAGATGGGTGCCGCGTTTGCTAACAGTCGACCAAAAATTGATTCGAAAAAACATTTCTACCGCAAATTTGTCATTGTATAAGCGTAATCCAAGCGAATTTTTGCGTCGATTCGTAACCGTTGACGAAACGTGGGTCCACCACTACACTCCTGAAACCAAAGAACAGTCTAAACAGTGGATTGGACCAGGGGAACCAACTCCAAAGAAGGCAAAAACAATTTTTTCGGCGAACAAGGTTATGGCTACTGTTTTTTGGGATGCAAGAGGTATTATATACATTGATTACCTTGCAAAGGGTAATACTATCACTGGTCAATACTACGCAGACTTATTGCAACGTTTGAGCCACGAGGTGAAAATTAAACGACCTCATCTGGCGAAGAAAAAAATCTTGTTTCATCACGATAACGCACCAGCGCACACGTCAATCGTTGCGACGGCTAAAATCAACGATCTAAAGTTTGAATTGATGCCGCACCCTCCTTACTCTCCAGACCTAGCCCCGAGTGACTATTTTCTGTTCCCTAATCTCAAAAAATGGCTTGGCGGTAAGAGATTTGCGGACAATGAAGAAGTAATCGAAGCTGTAAATGGTTATTTTGAGGAGCTTGACGAATCAGTCTATAGAGATGGCATTAATAGACTGGAACACCGCTATGAGAAATGTATCAGCCTTGGAGGAGATTATGTTGAGAAATTAAAAAAAAAAATTTTTAAAAACCTTGTTTTTCTTGGTCAGGCCGGAAACTTATCAATCCACCCTCGTATAAGTACCTACAAAGAGCAAGAATACATTTTTAAGGGCTCTTTTATTATTGTTTGCAATTAATTTGTTTGTTATACTCTTTTTCGCTGAATTATTTATTTGATTTTTCATATACTCATATAAATGTATATGTATATATACGTATAGTGCTAATCGTAAATCTTTTTTATTAGGGTCGTTTAATTAAAGTAGTTAAAGACAAGGGATAACATTGTTACTCCAGCAATGGTTACCTTGCCTTCTGGTCGACTGGTTATGTTTAATTCAAACTTTTCCATTAAAATTCTAACGTAAAAATTTACGAGCAGTTTCTTGAATCGAAAACTTTCGGATCTTATTAGCTGTACGGTTTCAATGCCATTGCGCTCAATATGAGTCCAAGTTTACTAGTAACGAGTTATTTTCGTCCGCATCGAATAACGATTTCAATCTGTAAACAATTTAGAGAAAGTCGTGTTTAAATCCCTTTAATACGCAAACAAATCGTTCGTACTTCCGCAAACTATATCAAGCTTCTCGTGAACATATGTGTGATTTTTGCCACTAATTGTGCTGGCCAGCGTTTAAAACTTTACTGCCACGTTCAATCCAATATGATGTATTATTGCTTTTAAGATTGCAGTAACTTTACCTACAGTTGGGACGTTCGAAATTGGCGTTCTCCGCATTAGAACTGTAGCATTTACTTTCTTCTTTCAACTTATTAACTAGATCAGAGCGACTGCTAACAGAATGTCTACTTTTACTCATATAGGAAATATCGCAAACGTAGAAAAGAGGTGTCAGCTAGGAATTGTAGCGGACAGTATTTGTTTTATTATTATTTGACAGCATTTATTCCGTTTAGGCTACTGCAAATTTTGATGCAAAAAGTAACGCATTTGGATAATTTTTAACGAAGTTATAGCGGTTTAAACATTTAATTATTAAAAAAAACAATGAAATTAAATAAAAGAAAATTTCTCTCAAAAGATAGTTTAACCGATTATGATAAGTTACGAATCGATTAAATTATCAATTTTAAATTTTTAATAATTATTTTGAATTTTTTAAAAA
>NW_020438961.1:348896-356975 GCF_000699045.2 Agrilus planipennis
AAAATATGGAAAAATATTTTATTTTCCCGCTTTTCTTGTTTTCCTTTTCTTTTCCATCTCCCCATCTTCTTGTTCCAGTAAAATAGTAATCACTGCTAGATTAGTATGAGAATATTTTTTAAACATCGCGACGAAAACCTGATAACCATCTAAAAAATTGCCAAGAAACTGACAGTCGTTGTTGTTAATGAGAATATAACATTAAACTGACGGGCAACTGACAGGCGGTTGCTGAATGCTTTGAAAATCAAGCTTAACTCATAAACCAAGAATTATAGGGTCAATTGAAAAGTCCCCGGCCTGACACATAGATGGCGGCACCAGAACTAAATCCATATGATTTTCAGTTAGTCCTAACCTTCAAAAGACGCGTCTATAAATTTGACGGCTGTCGGATCATTAGTTTGTGAATTATAGCATTTTTAGTGAAGCAACTTTTGTTATTGTGAAAAAAATGGATAAAAAGGAATTTCGCGTGTTGATAAAATATTGCTTTTTGAAGGGAAAAAATACAGTTGAAGCAAAAACTTGGCTTGATAACGAATTTCCGGACACTGCCCCAGGAAAATCAACCATCAAGGATTGGTATGCTAAGTTTAGACGTGGTGAAATGAGCACCGAAGACGGTGAACGCAGTGGACGCCCAAAAGAGGCTGTTACGGACGAAAACATTAAAAAAATCCACAAAATGATTTTGAATGACCGTAAATTGAAATTGAATGAAATAGCAGACACTCTACAGATATCAACGGAACGTATACATCACATCATTCACGAATATTTGGGTATGAGAAAGCTCTGTGCAAAGTGGGTGCCGCGCGAGCTCACTTTTGACCAAAAACAACGACGAGTTGATGATTCAGAGCAGTGTTTGAAGATGATCACGCGTAATAAACCCGAGTTTTTGCGTCGATATGTGACAATGGATGAAACATGGCTCCATCATTTCACTCCGAAGTCCAATCGACAGTCATCGGAGTGGACTGCACACGATGAACCCGCTCCAAAGCGTGCAAAAACGCAACAGTCGGCTGGCAAGGTTATGGCGTCTGTATTTTGGGATGCGCGTGGAATAATTTTCATTGACTACCTTGAAAAAGGAAGGACCATCAACAGCGACTATTACATAGCGTTATTGGACCGTTTGAAGGACGAAATCGCCGAGAAACGACCGCATTTGCAGAAAAAGAAAGTCCTGCTTCACCAAGACAATGCACCGTCTCACAAGTCAGTGAAAACGATGGCAAAAATTCATGAATTGGGCTTCGAATTGCTTCCGCATCCACCGTATTCTCCAGATCTGGCCCCCAGCGACTACTTCCTGTTCTCAGATCTCAAAAGAATGCTCGTTGGGAAAAAATTTTCGTCGAATGAAGAGGTGATCGCCGAAACTGAGGCCTATTTTGAAGCAAAGGACAAATCGTACTACAAAAATGGTATCGAAAAGTTGGAGGATCGCTATAATCAGTGTATCACCCTTGAAGGGAATTATATTGAATAAAAAAAACGAATTTTGCAAAAAAAATGTGTTTTACTATTTTAGGCCGGGGACTTTTCAATTGACCTGTTAAATACAGCATTTGTATATACAATTTTAAACCGGACGTAGTCCAACCATTAATCTGGACTTCAAATAATTAGTAATTATGAGTAGTTATCTACTTGATTATATATTACGGTAATACGTAGACTCTGCATCAGAAGTTGTCGTACCTACTAGGTTTGGTCAACAGACATTCGGGTATTCAGGTTTTTTCATTGTACTGAATTAAAAATTAAAAGGAATACTCACCCCTAATTACCACAAAAAACTATTTGAGCGGACACGTGTTTCGCCCACTTCATACGTGGGCATTATTATAGCATAGTCTCGCGTTGATAATGCTCACGTATGAAGTGAACCAAATACGTGTCCGCTCAAATAAAGTTTTTTGTTGTAATCAGGGGTGAGTATTCCTTTTAATTTTTTTTAATATTTACCACAGTCTCCTCTTTCTACATTGTACTGAATGATAAAATCCGTAGCGAATAATACCAAATTTCAAGAGCTTGCTATTAATATAAATATAAAATAAGCATTATGAACTATTATCATGAATTATACTTACGTTATGAAATGTTATTTATATCTTAAGCAAATAAACTGTTTAATCTTCTTTCCCTATTTTGTACTCAATTCTTACCAGGGTTAAAGTAAACCTAATAAACTTATACACACACATACATTGGTTTGTATAGATATTGTAATATACACTTAAATATAATTCCAATAATTTTCATTAGATTAGTTACATGGATATTATTTAATAAATTTCTGTTCGAATCAGAGGTAATCCCAATCGTTCTTTGTTACCATTGAAATAGTTAATTGGTTTTAGATTTGGAACCGTTTGTTTGCGTGTTCTATAAGATGACTACACATTTCCTTAATGGTTGCTCCGGTCATTAGAACGGGAACCTTATTTCCCGCTTACGTTTTTGTGTAGGACGAGAAGAGAAAAACACGGCTAAAATAATTTTTTCGGAAACAGAAAGTAATGGGAAATGTTATACGCAATAAACACCACCGAAACCTGTCGAATAAATGAGATTCCAGAAAAATGTTGGCTTCAATTTCATCAACATTACGGCTAAAACGAATAAAAGGGATCAAAATGTAAAAACACAATAGGTATATGTATGTTCTTTTTTTTACTACAAATTTCAATTAGCGAAAGAGCAATAGCGAGTAAGAAATTTCCAATATCAGAATCGAGACAGCTAATTCTTTTGGTGGCAGGTTATTGCACAACTTTAATTGCAGATCCAACGGGATCCGGTAAATTTATGAATCGTGAACCGTTTCTGGGGGCAGATTAACTGTCAAAAGCGTTTGCGCAAAGTTCAGGCATAAATTAGCCATATTAAAAAGCTCGGGGGAATTGAGTTATCTTTTTAATCGTGAAACTTTTCTTTAAAGTTCGGAAAAATAAAAACGACAAGGACAAGGGGGAGGAGGGACCGACGAGACGAACGTTAAAAACGATCTCGCAATTTGTCCACACTGATTTTAAACTAAGGAACAAGCAAGTACTTCATCTAACAATAAGAGAAGTGGCCGACTAGCAGTCTACCACCACGACCGGGAAATTTATAGGGAACAGCTGGTTCGGCTGTAAAAACGCCGTAAACTACAACTCTCTTCCGATTTTATACATGAAAGCGACCAGTACATTTACGAAGAAAGAACAACTCCCATTACAAATAAACTTTGTTCCTCTTCGCGTGAGCTACGTTTAGCAGTAAAAACCCTTGGCAATTTTATTAACTGCGCTTAACTAAAAACATAGAAAGACGTGATGAGGTTGTAAAACATGAAACGAAAAAATTAGGACGAACATTGTTCATAGAAATACTGTTTCCCTTACTTTCATTTTTCTTAGACATTTCATCAGAAGGAGGGCACAAACTGAAACATAGCCTTGATGAAATCAAAAATGGTACAGTAGTAATAAGAAATGACAGCAATCGCATGTATTTTATTTTCTTATGAAGGTTCATTTTAGTCCTTTCTACCGTTTTACCCCCTCCTCCACACCCCTTCTCTAACGTCACGGCCGGCCGTCAGCCATCTTTGACAGCTATCATCGTCAGCCTTCTGTATTTTTGATAGCTGTCAACTTTAAGTACTTTTTTTTAACCGGAAAAACCGCGGACAGAGTTCGGGTTCGATCCAAGTCAAAACAGCTGTCGACGTGTTAGCCAATCGACTAAATAGCGAGTCCTCAGTGCAACGGTAACTTAAAAGTAAATATTCCACACTATTGATGTACTTAACTATTAACGTGCCGGCATATATTTGAACGGTACACCCCATGTGTAAATGTTTGATTGTATGTACTCTGATGCTGTAACTAGAGTGTGTGTATGTGATGTCTGTGTATGTGATTTGTGGGTATCTCTATCGCGAGGCTGTAGTGCATAAATAGTTAAGAAATGCATGTCTGTACGTAATGCGATACTTCGCTACTTGCTCAGCTCCTTCTGCTCTGCTCTGTCCCCCTCCCTTCGACTGTTATAAGTCCCTGATCAGAAGGTGCTCCTCTGCCGTCGCCTTATTTTTTTTTATGTGAATAAAAGAAGAAGTAGAATAAAAAGAATATCTGAAAGACTACAGGTGGTATGCGTGTGTGTTTGATTGTCATAACGAACGGGAATCAATAAAACAAATAATAATTTTATTAGTAAATAATTTTTATTTAACGTTAGAGTACAGGTGGTGGGGATAAAACTGTAGAAAAAGGACGAAAATGAACCTTTATAAAAAAATACATGGGATTTTGCGCTAGAACTGTGATTGCTTATCTACACACAGTTAAGCAATTTAATTTGCCACCTCGACAATTATTTCCAGCTATGAGACCATTTTGGAAAGTACTAATAAGTTACTTATTGCAAACGGTTACGGTATAGGAATTTATAGATAACATAAAATAAGGCATTCAAGGTTTCTTAATTCTAGTTGGTTGTTGCGTTTGAGGTTTATTTGTAGTGTTGATATCTTTTATGATGGAAATATTTTTTTGGAAAGTCGTGGACTGCACATTGTCGAATTGGATGTGAGGTAGCCCTTGATTTAAATTGGGCATGTATGCATACCTATGATCGATATGGCGAAACCATTTTCAGCGCTACTGAAAGCCGATAGTAGCAGCAGTCGTAAATCATTGACGGATACGACACACTTATTCTTATTACAAGGCAAAGAGGAACGGAGAGGAAGCTCCCTGAATTATTCAGGAACACTCTATGACAGTATAAATATGTGACAAAATCGGACGATGTTAATTTAAGACATGTGTTATAAAGATTATTTGCCAAGGAGAAGTACCTACCAACGGTGCTAGAAACACGTGTTATAAATACAAAATGAGTTAAATAAGCGATTTCAAATAAACTTGTCCACGCTAGGTACAGAACTATTCCCAATGTACAATAGGGAACACCACCCGTTACCACCATGGACACTTGAAAGAATTCCTACCAATATGGAAATACTGCAGCACCACAGAGATAGAACCAGCAGCCAAATATACAGACAGCTATTCCTTGAAACCAAAAGTAAATATGAGGACGGAAGTTTTTACTACACAGTTGGATCAATTATTAAGACGCAGACACCAATAACTGTGAGTCTATTAGACTTCTCAGCCAGTACTCAATCTTCAGCTGTGAACTCTAGCCATATACCAGACCTTAGAACTAATAAAACGCACTCTGACCAACCTAAAATCAGTCATATGTTCTGACTCATACTCTAGTCTGGTAGCACTAGTAAAGTACTTTACGAAAAACCCATTAGCTCAAGCAATTCAAGTGCTAATTAAGGATCTACAAGATCGGGGAATAAGCATTGAACTTATCTTTATTCCAGCTCATCAAGGGATACCGGGTAATGAAATGGCCATCTCGCTAGCAAAAAAGGCTACTACAATACCGTTCCTCAATAATAATATTCCAATCATTCTCCAAGAAGCCAAAAGACACTACTCTGTGATTGTAAAAAATCACTAGAACAACAAGTGGAAATTATCCAGATCTCATCTTTAATCAAAAAGACATGACATTTACTCTCCCTTCAAATGGAAGAGATCAATGTACAATCACCAGACTTAGAACTGGTCACATATCCACCGTATAACTAAAGAAGAACCAAAAAAATGCACACACTGTGGACAAGATCTGTTTGTGTTCCACATTCTAGTGGAATGTACACACCTCACGCCATCAAGAGAACAGTACAACATCTCAGGATCCATCACCAGTATTCTTGATTCATCGGACGCTTGTCTAAGAACGCTTAAATTCATTAAAGCTATTAACGCAAGGCAGTTTATCTAATGTAGCTGTAATCTATCAATGTTGTAACTTGTAATTCTGTCCTTTCTCCTTTTCTTCTCTTAATTCTATTGTACGTAATTATCCAAATTTTGTAAAATGTCGTCGCTGAAAACCTTGCTGTTATAAAGTGACTTTAAATAAACCAATAATAAAAGTAATAAGTCTATATGTGTTACTGTGCAAAATAACTGCTTACATACACCTGTAAGACCTGTTTAAAGAAATACAATTAATTATATACTTCGTTTACTTTCTCTAGCGATAAGCTCCTTCCAATGTCTTGGATGCGCGTTGGCAAACTCGTAGGTAGGGAGAAAGAAGCTCATTATACTCTCGACTCTAATTCATTTAACATAGTTTTTCATACAGTACCTGCTAAAAGTTTTGTTCAATCATCAATAGTAGTGCGAATCTAAAACAAGCGTTAAAGCCTTTAATATGTCTTTAAAAATAAATAAACATGATATTTGATATTGATATTTTCAGTAGTAATTTTTACCAATAACAGCACATTTGAGCAATGCAAATTTTCTGTGCAGTACTGTACGGATTATACGCTCCTCACCGGTTAAGAGTTTGGCCGAGAGTTGTCTCCTTTCTTGTCTGACCTAGTGATGTTCTTTTCAACTTTGCGCCGATCAAACTGAAGGTCACATCGTTAGAGAAACTAAACGAAGTATTGGGATCCGTCAAATGGGAGGAGCCTAAAAACATGGCGCCGATTAGGGAAAATCTATCGTAGTTCCTATAGTGTACCGTGCAATTTCCAAGTTTGTAAATTACGATAAAATGATAAGTATTGACACAATATGTGATTGGGCTGACACAAAGCCTCGGAAAGGAAATTTCGTTGAATGTGAGCGTGTTTTTAATGCCAATCACATTATAAAATTCGGAAATAACAAATCCGGAAACTAGCCTTCAAATTCCTAAAAGTTTACTGCCTACTTTTTACAAACTTCGGATTTAAAAAGTGATTCACGTTATATAATTGGTGAGGTGATTCTGGGTGATTTAAGCAATATCATATCAATGACTTGCACGTGCAAAGCCGATTTAAGAGAAAGTTGCAAACACATTATTGCAACTTTGTTGTATTGCAGCAGGTAGGTTCTTAACCTCAAAATACTTATATCGTATCATTAGAATTCTGTTAAATCAATTACACATTTGTGTACTGTAAACTTTTGACGCTTAAAAATTATCTCATAGATTACAACAAAATTGTCTAATTGACAAATTAAATTGATGAAATGTCGACATGTATTATTATTTTCACTTTTTATAAAGGTCTGAATTTATTAATAATAATGAGTATAAAAATATTTAGATAAGTAGGTATATTCATTTTTAACACGTTTTCAGTTTATATAGTTGAGACACAATTTTGTTTTGATTGGCACAAACGAATACGTCCCATCACCTGAAATTTCTTATTCGAATTTATCGTATGCAAACACGCAGCTTAGTGGCGGAAAAAGATATGCAAACGATCCCGTGTCATCGTCGTCTTCTCCTTTACCATCAGGCCGATCTGCGACTGTGATACGTCGACATTTTATCGTTTCTAAATTGCGTCCCCGTTACCGTCTTCGTCATCAGAAATTTCAGCATTCGGAAAGTCTCTCCGCCAGTCCTATTTCCTCAGATATTTTAACTGGAAATAAATTACTGTCAGCGAAGCTTTTAAAGCTCGCTCATCTGACGCCGCCGTCACGACGCTGTAGCGTACGATCAAAACGGACGCGCTGCAATCTCTGGGACTGCTTATTCATCATTCAACCAGGTTAATTGCGACAGAGATTTCGTTTAAACGTAAAGACGAAGAGAAGAGAACATGGTTCTTTCTTCATAACGACGCGACTAGTGGAAGTACAACTCCGTTTCACTTGAAACTTGGTTACAGAAAGGAGGATGTGACAGTGCCGTTTTACAAAAGGAACATTCTCCAGTTACATACATATTTGTCAGATTGAGTGACGACAATTGGATTACTACAGAAGATAATTCTGATCAACCACTGAGATGTTAGCAGATATCACAGATGTTGAACGGGAAGAGATTTAGGGGGCTGTAGCTATAAGCCTCACAGATAAGGAGACTAATTTCCATAAAACTATAATTTTTTTAATTTAGGAAAAAGGTTGAAATTAATATTTCTTTAATTATATTTTAATTTTTTTAGATATTTAGTAATAT
>NW_020438961.1:357734-361358 GCF_000699045.2 Agrilus planipennis
AGTCAGTATCAAATCAGTATCGAAACAGTATCAACAAGCAACAATCAATTCATATTCAATCATAGAGCCTACTTTTATACTTTTACATCTAATTTTATTTATTTAGTTTATTTTAATTCTACGTGTAAGTTAAGTGTTGACTATTAAATATTTAAAACAACAATCGTTATCATTTACATAAAATAGTTTGCTCGCAATTAATTTGGCGTGTAAAGTGAGAATACCAGAAAGAACTCTTTCAATTAAAATATATTTTCTCACAACAAACACTATATTTGATAGCGCCGGGTCGAGTCGCCTTCAATAGAAAGAAGTCACTTCTATGCTCGCAAGCGGTTAATTTAGAAATTCGAAAAAGGTTTATTAAAGGTGTATGTTTGGAGCGCAGCGCTGTTAGGGTGTAAAACATGTACGGTGGGCGCTGCGGAAAAGAAAAGGTTAGAAGCGTTCGAAATGTGTTGTTACAGGCGAATGATGAGGATACCGTGGATAGAGAAGGTGATGAGGAAGTATCAGAAGGAATAGGAGAACAGAGGAGTCTATGGAAGTCAATAAGAAATAGGCGAGATAGGTTGGTAGGACACCTTTTCATGCATGAAGGTCTAGTCAGAGACATATTAGAGGTAGAAACAGGAGTTAGGAGGGGTAGAGATAGGCCTAGATTAGGTTGCTGTTCGTAAATAGTTAAGGATGTGGATTGTTCTAGTTTTATGGAAATACGAAGATTAGTTTAGGATAGGGAAGAGTGGAGGTGCGTGTCCAACCACTCTTAGGACTGACCACCTTATAATGATGATATTTGTATCTGCATCTACGATGACATGACTATGATTGTCTAACATAACTTACTGTATGTTTATGTATGTGGTTTTTGTTTCATTTTAAATAGCTATATTTATACTAATCATACGATAGCGAGTTTCTGCAGTTTGTCCGCTTCTGATTCATTCACACGAATTGTTTTGTCCAGATATGGAATTTACCGACGCGAACGACGGTGAATACTGCGGGCGGCGAAATAGTGTCAAAAAGCCATCGAAGTCAGACGAAAAAGACGAAAGACGCATAATAGACGGAAATATTGATAAAAAATTAAAAAGACGCAAAAGACGGAAGACGGTGAAATCAATGAAGTGTATATTGATGTGCTGTTTGTAATCATTAAAATAAGTGGATTAGGATAACTGTGCGATACTGGAAAACTCTTACTCTGTACATACCATTATAATTCTTATTATTAATATTTTATTCATTAAATACATTCTAAAATAGCGGAACTGGATTCGTTTTTAGTAACCCTAGACAAACTAAAGAAAAGTCTACATGTATAAACGCTGAAAACTAGAAAATCAACCACCTTCGACATAAAATAACATGACCTTTCTTCAAATTTTAGATCTGGGTCTCGCTTCACTTAAGCCGATACTGGCAGGTATCTGTAAAATTAGGCAAATATTCTAAAACTTAGCTTACTGAATGGTAGTTCTTAAAGTAGATTAAACATGATATTTTGAATTAATGGATTGTTGTGAAGCTTTAACGGATAATAATTAATTGGCGTTGTGTGAAGTTATAAGGATGAACCGCTACTTGCGGCCACCCGTTGAAGATCAATTAAAACTCGAGGAGGAGTTTATGAGTGTTTACTCAAGTTGTATAACAGCACACAAAATGTCTTCTTAGCGGATTCAACTTTTAAAGGTTGCTGAATCTAACGAAAATCCTTAGCTTCAGTTTTAGCGCTTAAGAACCCTTAGAAACTTGAGCCAAAGATAATGTTAATCTCTTGCATTTAAACTTATACCCCGAAGCTAATCGCGAGTAACTCTCAAAGGAAGTTTTCTATCAAACCAACCAGCCAACCCACCTCTTTAACTTTGAGCAAGTTCAGTTAGGGAGAGAACAGCCTCCAATATTGACTTAATTTAATCTTTTAGATTTCAGACTAAAAACATTCAAAAGGCCAAGAAGCGTTTGTTGTGTCTATCTAAAGGATATACGATACAATACCTGACACGATTATCTGAAATTAATATACAGAGACGAAGTAACGTAACCGCGACGAGCAATAAAAAATGAAACAATTGAGCACAGGAATCTTTCATCTTAACTATATTCTCAGAATTTCTTCCATAGCTTCATTCTACATCATCTAGACCAAGTTTCAGCCACATTTGTTTTATTAATAGTGGTTAATATGAAATATTAATGTGAAAATTCATTTTAAATTTTCCATCCACTATAAACTACCTCAGATTAATGAGGGGAAATTTTTGTTTCTGTTGTCACACCCTCGCCGGAAATCGAACCCGGGATCCGGGAAAATGTCATTCTGTTTCATATATTTAGTATATATAATTACATTAGTAAAAAATCGACGGATCTGTAATCTTGTAGGCTCGGTATGTGGTGATTGCTGTTTCACCTTTCGTAGCTTAGTAGTTACAGCATCGGTGCGTAAAGCCTAAGGTCCCGGGTTCGATTTCCGGCGGGGCGTGATAACAGCAACAAAAAGTTTTCCCTCATTAACCTGAAGTAGTTTGTTTAAAATTGAAAATGAATTTTCACCTAAATATTTCAAGTTCCATTCCCTTCCACAAGTGGTGGCACAAACAAAATCGATTTGTGTTTTAAGTTTTTTTTCTTTTAGTTCAGGTGATATTGATGAGACATGTCGAGGATTTACGGTAGCACGTTCTTAAGGCGCATCTGTACGGCACCGACAACGGTGAAAATCCAATAAAATCAAAGGTATCCGAATCGTTCAGAGCGTCTGCAATTCCTTTTCTTTTTAATTTTCCAAGTGATTACGTGGCGCCCTTCTGTCGGTGCTGTTACTAGCGCTGTCGTCGGCAAAACTGTTCGGAAAATGAAAAGAACCATTAGCGCGTACCGGGAACGTCTACTGGGGAAAAATGGTTGTGTCCGTGAGGTGGCAAGTACCTCCGCTCGAACGCTCCCGTTGAATGGCAACTTGGGTCCCGGTCCCGGTCCCGAGTCTGCGGGAGGTCGATTTATTTTAAGTTGACAACGTTCGAGATGATGTAGGTGAGAGAATGGGGTGTGGGAATGGCAACGGCAATACCAACCCCTGTCACATCAACCTTTATTGTACTTGTGCGTCCCTGAAACGATTCTTTCTTTAGTTCAGTTCCGTCTACTGACGGGAAAACTCACGACCTGTCAGTTGCCGTTATGAATAATGTATGGAAAACTAGCTCTGGCAATAATGACACAGATTTTTGTGGTTTTATTGTTTGTTTTGAGAATTTTATTATATCAACATTATTTTGTGATATATAGTTGTTACTAAACGATGTATCATTCGAGTTATCAAAAGGGACTAAATAATGAATGTAGTGGGACTGTAGGACAGGTATCGTACAGCTTAAACCAGTGAAGATAGCAATCCGAAGTTGGAAGACAGTGTACTTTATTAAAGGGTGTAGAGATACGAGGGTGGATTGATAAGTTTCCGGCCTGACCAAGAAAAACAAGGTTTTTAAAAATTTTTTTTTTTTATTTCTCAACATAATCTCCTCCAAGGCTGATACATTTCTCATAGCGGTGTTCCAGTCTATTAATGCCATCTCTATAGACTGATTCGTCAAGCTCCTCAAAATA
>NW_020438961.1:362839-404933 GCF_000699045.2 Agrilus planipennis
TCAACAAACCCACAAAATTGGAATACGTGACATGTATAAATAAAAAACAACTTAGCTACTTCTATTAAATATACGTTTCTAACACAGTATCCATTTCATTTCAATTCCTTCGCAATAAAGCCATTGTAATGGCTTGCTCGAGAAAAATCAAATTTTCCTGAATTTACTCTTATCTTGATTAAATAATGAAATGAAAAACACTTCAAGAACGTATTAAATTAAAGTTAAGTTACCTTGCAAATAATTCGTTGAGAAGTCTAACCAATTCTTCAGCTGTGCATTGGTCCGATAGTGTTGTAAATCCACAAATATCGGCGAAAAGTATGCTATAACAAACAAAAATCGTTAAAAATATGAATAAAATATCACATTAACTTGTTATATCAATGTTAAATATATGAAATCCTATGACATTGTTACTTACTTAAAAAATCGGAAAAATGATTTCAAATTAATATTTCATATTAATCCACTATTAAGTAACTAACAATGTCATAGGATTTCATATTGTATGAGGTTTTAAAATTTATAAACATAATCAGTGCATTTTATTAAAGATGACTACATGTTAATATACACGCAGGATAATTGCATTATTAAGGGGAACTGCTGCTTTTTTGATAAAGCTTTGTTTTATTGTGGTTTAATATTCCTTTTATTTGAATAACTAAATACCTTAAGCAATATGTAGAAGGTAAATGTTCTCTTCAGTAAGCATATAGAAGCAATTCTTTCGGCCGAATTTACATACTCAATTTTCGGTAGATTTCAACGTAGCGGCCGAATTTACATTTTGACCCTAATGAATTCTTTTACCCGTCGTAATGACCGGCCGAATTTACCTCTGCCTATAACCCGCATGATAGTAATAAAATATGTAGTATTACTAATTAATTTTCCGAGGATTGTAGTAATTTGTGCAGAATTTTGTTCATTTATTGTAAATAGGCTGTTTATATTAATCGAACACGAGAGGAACTTAATATCAGAATTATTCTAAGGTAATTGTAATAAGGGACAAAAATAAAATAATTCGAAGTGGTCTGTATTTTGTCGAAACTGCCAGACGCGGATCGCGATTTCGATCTTTTTGGATCTCATCAGCGCGTCGCATACAGCTCCGACAGAACACAGACCAACTTTTACCTGCTGTCTTAACAGCGCGTTTTAGAAAATACTACAAATGGCGCAATAAACGCCATCTGTAGCGCGATGCGTTTACTGCGCCATTTGTAGTATTTTCGACAAAAATAAACGTTATTATTAACATCATTCAACCCCTACTTTTATACTGTAAACATAAGTCAATTTGTATTCAGTTTTCAGTTATATTGTTCTACTACTTGAAGAAGCCGCTATTTGGCGAGACAGTTAAAGTTAAATAGTTAACAATAAAAAAATTCGAATGCCTCTCCGATTCGATTATTTATGTGAGTATTGTTTTTCGTTAGAGGTAACTATCTACACGGTAAAATAATCTTTGGGAAATGTAAAAAGGACTGTTGGAATATAAAGTTAAACATTATTCATAAAAAGCGTTAATCATTATCATTGTATTCGTGTATTTCTATTATTTACTTGGCACATAGCCTGCAAAAGTAAAAATAGAACAGAGTCTAAGTGTTTGTTACGTGGCTGAAATGTCAACTGAAAAATCTGCACGAAAACATCGGTTCCTATGGAACATTTCCATTATTACGTTTTAAAAGGTTTCAAATACACTACCTATAAAGTCTGACATTATCTGTCGAATAATTAACATATCTATCTTAAAAAATTATGTGCTAAAGTATTTTATGTAGATACAGAAATAAAACAATGCAAACAATAATATTTCACTTCGGAAAAGGTTATGAAAAATTTTATACATTGCTTATCTACTTTAGGAGAATTACAATCATTTCAGGTCATATATTACTAATAGAAATTTTCCAATATGCATTTAACTTAAAAAAAGTAATATTAAACCATCAAATACTTTGTAACTGTTGCTAAAATTTTTGTTTGACGACTTGTTTTCTTTGAACCATAATTTAGGTAAGTTTCAAAATAATAGCTTCAGTTGTCGTAAATGTTTTCATGAAGAGAAATATTAATAAATAAAAATACAAAACAAGAATGTTTCAACTTGCACTTAATATATATACATACGTTTTTTTCAACTAAAACAAGGTTATCTTCACATACGTTAAAAAACACAAACAACAAATTTCTACCTACTCTCATTCATGTAGGTATAAACAACAAAAAAAGTTAAAAAAAAAAACAATTCTTCTTAATAAATCTTATTCACATTCTTATATTTTTGACAAAAAGAGTGTACAAATAATAAACATTCTTTAACTTAATTTTAAACAAAAACAAAAGTTTAAAACTTTTCCTTTCTGCTTTTTGTTATTAAACCCCCCACCCTACCATTCATTTTTGTTATATCCTTTCACCATCTTTTCTTTCCCTTCTTTTTTTAAAGATTATTTTAAAAATACCGATTCCATCTCCCTTTAAAGTTATCATTTCACTTCACTTGTTCAATGTTTTATTCTCCATACCTTCTTCCAATACATGCCTCAAGTTTTCTATTTCAATTCTACAAATTCTACATTTTCTCTCCTCCACTTTCAACCAGTATTTATTTTCGTTACATTCATTCCCCATTCTAAATTTTGCTATTATCTATATATCTTTATTATTAATTCAGGTACTTATTATGTCATTTTGCCAGTCTTACCACATCCATTATCTCATCTCTTCTGCTTAATATATATGTGGAAATATATACACATGGTGTTCCACCTAAGACAGTTTTGTCCATAAGTCTGTTATTATACACTTAATAGAAAATGTTTTCATAAATGGTCTGGAATCATACAGTGCATATACACAAAATATTTTCAGTCCTACAGGAGTCCTCTATTTCACCTGGACGCTAATAGAACAACCTGTATATTGTTAAATTTTTGGTTTTCTTATTTAATTTTAAGTCGACTTTGTTAAAATAGTTGCTAATACCTATCTCTCGGAGCTTTTGTTTTGAGATATTCAATTGTTTTTGAAAAAAATACAATTTAAATGAGACCAAATAGCATCTAAAGTCTAAACCATAAAAGTTCAAAGCCAGTGGTTTGGACAGTTCATTTTAGCACAAATAAGCGAATATTTTTTGCTATGAGTAAAATGTGTAGGTACGTTATAGACAGAGCCGGAAATATCGAAACCCTCTTTCGACAATCTTACAATTGAAATAAATTTTTTTTCAATTGGAATGACCTATATTAAACGATACCGTTCGATACGAAATTAAAACCTCTTTCTAGTAATATAAGGTTTTAAATATTTATCACCAAGAGTTTCCAGAGAATAATCAATATTATTGGTGGAATTTAGACTTGATGGAAGTATTGCTAATCGACTATTTTAATATGAACGCAAAACACCAAGTATTCATAAGATAAGCGCATGTACTGTACTTCCATCTGCTGTAGATACTCGATTTTTTTAATGAGCTTAACATAGCTAGGTACCCAGTTATAATACAGTCAAACGTGGGTTAGCGATAATTCAAGGGACCCGAATATTATTCTCACTTGTAGAGTTTTCTCATTTATCGGGGTTAATAAAAATCGAACATAAACATGGTGCTAGAGTATTAAGAAATAGGTAATACATAAGTATATATACATTTTACTATAAATAGGTACTTATTTTATTTATTTAAAGAAATCAGTTAATTTTTTCTGACTATCCTTTTTACAATTTTGAGTATGTTTTTCAATTTCATAAATTATATAAAAAATGAAATCACTTTAATTTTTCGCTTCAACATTGTGCGGGAACAACGTCAAACGTACTTTCTCCAATGATTGTTATCAACTGCAACCAAATGTTGGGGATGAGTACCATGAGCAGGTAGGAACAAGCCCACAGGTGTTCTGCAGATGTGTAGTAATTGTAAATAGTGTCGCTTACAGAGGTCCAGAGTAAGAAACTGTCACTTACAGAGGTCTAGAGTAAGAAACTGTCACTTACAGAGGTCTCGAAGTGAAAAATGACTCTCTCTAAAAGAGATACTTACACTGTCACTCATAGAGGTTTTCGGGGCTAAAAATGACGGGACCAAACTATTTTTATCGCTTATAGAGTTTTCTCACTTATCCAGTTTTCGCTTATCCAGGTTCAACTGTAGTTGTTTTCTATGAATTTTTACGAAATATGAAAAGTAAGATCACACAATTTTTGAGGTTAGGGTGTATATTCGCAAGTGTATACCTCTGTGTAGACATACCTACACATAACTGACCTTCTAAATGAATGCACCGTGTTTTCATACTAAAGTTTAATTTAATCTTCAAAGTCAATGGCACATATTACACCTACTTGGCTCGATATTTGAAGGATGATCGTTTTTTATTACGTCTTGCCGTTAAAATGATTGCCAAGTTTACGCACAGACCGATGTGCATGGCACAATAACACAAAAATTTTAGTTACATGATCAACGGTAAGTGACTTCATACATATCTAGCATATCTCTATAACTTAACCATTTTGACGTATTTAAGACAACGTTTAGCGGATTTTACATAACATAATTGGTTACATATAGGCACGTTTGTAATACGGTTTAGTGGAAATGGGTTTGTATTTAATTATTTGATTGTAAGACAATATCAACAAAGTGAAACAATTTCGATTCGATTCCCGGTGGGGGTGTGACAACAGCAACAATTTTTCCCTCATTAATTTGAGGTAGTTTGTAGTGGGTGAATAAAAAATCGAAAAAATGATTTCAAATTAATATTGCAAAGTGAAACAAGTTTTTATACGTAATCGAACGTAATTGTATATAATATTCAATAACTTGCTAAAAGTAGGTTACGAACAAGAATAACAATTCATTGTAGGGACTAATTGCTTGAAAATTTACTTTTACTACTTACTCTCCGACTCAGCATAACGCTCCCATTCAAGATGGAGGAATATTGTCAAAGTGAAATGCCATTACTGTACTGAACACTACAGGCACATAAGACATAATTCACCAAAGGATACTCTACTGATTTACCTTCAATCTTAATTCGATTTGAGTAGCACTTCACACACTTAAAAGAACAACGTTCACTTCTGTAAACTGTCCAGTTAGAAAATAGTCGATCTATGCAACTCACCACCCTGTATATTTTTATTAACTTTATTTAGACTCAATTTGAGACGTTAAACCGTACATATCAAATTTCTCAATGGTAGGTGCTACCGGCTGCGCGAGAGAAACGAAAGCCCGATCGGGAAAATATAAATACGACGCAATGCTTTTGATTGTTTTTCGCGGCGTGCAAGTTCGCGGCACGGAGTTTCGAATGGCAACTGCTATCTTTTAAACAGCGTCCCGACGCCGTAGACGACCACAGCGACGACGACACGAAGACGATGCTCACTGTGATTCGGCCGCCCACCTGCTTTTCATCTTTACACAGTTCACAACACCAATTCGGCATTTTGCTGTACTTTTGAAATATACCTAATACATAAATACTAAATAAGAAAAACATTTTCATTGTATTTTCTTGAAATGAACGATTATGTCCAGATGTTTCGACAACAACTGAAATCTTCAGTGAATACCTACTACGAACATGTAGTCGAACATTCCAAGTTTTCTTACAAATTGGTGAACTGCTTGACTTTATAATTAACCAATTAGTAAATATAATAAGTGCATTTTTCTTTATATATCTCCGTTGCTGTTAACCTTTTAATGTAACATATGCATTAGGAATGTTTTTCGTTACGGAATTCACTAAAAAATTAGCACCAGTACACAATAAAGGGGCTTAATCTAGTAACTTTAGATTTAAAAAGGACTTCTTTATTACAGTTTGGGGCCTAAACCAACCAACGTAGTTATACTGTTTCAGTCCTAAGACTAATTGGACATGCACCTCCACTCTTTCCTATCATGAGCTAATTTTCGAATTTCCCTAAAACTGGAACAATCCACATCCGTAACTATTTGCGAACAGTAATCTAATCTAGGTCTACCTCTACCCCTCCTACCTCCCGTTTCTGCCTCTAATATGTCTCTGACTAGACCTTCATGCCTGAGAAAGTGCCCTAATAATCTATCTCGCCTATTTCTTATTAACTTCCATAGAGTCCTCTGTTATCCTTTTCTTTCTAAGACCTCTTCATTTCTAACCTTCTCTATCTTCTTCCTATGGTGTTTATTTATTTTGTATTGTTCATTACACTTCCGCATCCGCTTCCGCAAAAATTTACTATTTAATTCTGTTTCCGTTGCTGTTTCATTACTAGTATACGCCTTGCACGAAAACTTTGGAGCAAATTTCTGGCTAAACTATTCGTTGTACGTAAAAAATTAAAGAGATAATTTTTTTGGGGAATTCCATTATCTTTCATTTTTATAATGACCTCAATTAACCTTCGATCCATAAAAAGAGCAATATTCGCAAAAAAACGTTTTTTATGAATTTTTACAGAATTACAGTTTTAATATTTTTTTCTAAACATTAAAATAAATAAATTAAAAAACAATTGGTTACTAACTTTTAGAACATGAAAACCTAATTTTACTAGACTAGTTTACTTTGTATAAATATATCCAAATGTGAATGCATAAAATATGTTTCCAAAAAATGTTAAAATTCAGCTCCCATGAGCAATATTTTTCCGTTACTCTAAAACTTTTTCTGGCCTTTGAAAAGTATAAAAACGGATTATTTTTAGAATATCATGTCGTTCTTTTAAAATGGCCAATAAAAAGCAGAACAAAGTGAACGTTTTGTCGTAAAATGTGCAGATATACCATTTGTATTTCTCAAGCTACCCATAATAATGCAAGTTCGAATTAAATATGAAGTTGTGTCATAAAGAAGAAACTGGCGTAATAAAACCAGCTACAAACTGTCAAAAGAAATCGAATTGGTGACATGAATACTCGTTTCCCTTTTGTGTTCTGCTGTAGTAAACACTGTAGATATGTATAATACAAATTTATTTAAATAAAAATAAATACAGAGATGATGTATACAAAATAAACTAACAAGAAAGCAATTAAACGTCAAAGAAATTCGTGTTTATAGGTGGAATTGTTTAGAATTTGACATAGATAGGTAAGCGCTAAAACTGGTTGCAAGGTTTAATTTCGATAGTAAAAGCTCAATGTTTGTCTTTGATAGCACCACGGACAAAACAGGTCCAGAAGTGTCGTAACTTTGCCCGCGACGGTAGATAATATATACCTAGCACCTAACACGTTGGAAGAAGCATTTGGCTCCGTGCCAATCACAGTGCATTTCAGAAATGATGATTAATTTGTTTTCAGGCCATTTTGCGAATTTATTATTGTATGACTGAACTACATTTTACGTTGCAGCTGCACGAAAATTCCGATATTAGAAGATCAAAATGATTGGAATTAGGCATTCTCTATTCTATATATTGTCTTCTGCTTTTTATTTATGTTAAGCGTCCCTAAAGTAAATAAAAAAAAACCTGACAAGTCATACCTAACACAGTTTCGAATGCATCGAAAGGCGTCTCTTCAACTATCAATCCACAAATATTGACAAAATAATCTGAAAGGGTACAGCTGGGTTTGTGTAGGAAATCTGCCCCCCCTCCCCGGCTTTTTCGATTTGCACTTGTGGGATCGATTTGACATTAAATAAAAATAATTCAGCTAAATTTATAGCTGTTTATCTCAAACGATTTTCGAGATTTTCAAAAAACCTTTTTTTTCTAATTTTATTATTTTTATTTGTCTATAAGTAGTAAAATTCAAAATTAATGAATGGTCATTTTTTTTTCAATTCTCAGGAATGCAAGGGATAGAAAAACAGTTTCATTATGGACTTCAAAAGCCGACTGTAAGCACTCTTTTTACGGTGTTATTTAAATGTGTCCACTGCCAAACTTTGACAGAAAATGTCTTCTATACTCCTTTACACTCAGGAATTGCTTTTTTTTTTGAAGTGGTGGAACATTATGAAAAAATATAAAACCTAATTTTTTTTTCAAAATCTTGCGTAATGCATTTCTTATAATAATTTTTTAAATATTTTTGTAAGGTGAATGATTATCTTCTAAACATATATTTCTCTAACAGTATAAGAATTTTAATGCGTTCAAACACAAGATTTAAAAAAAAAGTAGTTTTTCTTTTTTTCATAATGTTCTCATTTCGAAAAGAAAAAGAAAAAGTTCCTTGAAGTAAAGGAGTATAAAAAGCATTTTCTGACAAAGTTTGACGGTGGACACCGTTTAGAACAGTAGTAGTCTGTGTTAGAAGTTTGGGTAGAAAATTTTTTATTAATTTTGACAGTAGGTCATCTTAGAGGTATTTTCTTTTTTTTTATAGATTCTCTATTTTTTCCTAAGATTCCCTAGCAAATTATGCTTCTTCTTCCCGAGGTTTTCCACATTATCATTATTACAAGGTCGTCAGCTGGAAGAATAAATGTTTGCTTTCGAGAAAGGCACTGAAATTTAAAAAGAGTTGTTCTGAAAATGTCTACAGTAAACGTTCAGCTCGCTTTGTATTTTCCAAGACCTAAAAGTACAAAATCGTTATACGAAAAAGTACGAAAAAACCATGATGATGATGTCTTTCAGGCAGTGGTGTAACTAGCGTTACTGGTATCCAGCGTAGAAACTAAAAGTACCACCCCATTTGCAGCCAAAAAGTAGTAAAGTGATAGAAATTAAACCCACTCCAACTCGTGTTGGACATGAACCCTGCCGCCCGGAGTGGATCGCCTCCACCACCACCTGCCTCCTTTATTTATGCCACCTATCCCAGGTAGTCGAACGAGCGGTTAGGAATGGGTGACTCATACCCACGTGAGCACTTTTCTTTCCGTTCGCAGTGTTCGACAATAGACTTCCACAACATCGGGGATTCACCGCCTCGGCGCCCGCTCTACCAATATTCTGAGACACATTATCGATGGCTTTTTAGATACTTTTTGAAGGGTTTTATGACATCTGTTTGTACTTTTGCTTATAATAAGTTTGTGAAGCAACATTTGCTGTAGATTCTTTTGCTAATTAGTGGCTATTTTACCAAAACACCTGCTTTTCAGTGATCTCCAAAACTTTTTTTTTAATAAAAGCCATACCTACCACTGCACAGGTTTATATCACAAAAAGTCACAATTTTGAACCCAAATATACAGGCCTGAGGCTCGAAGCTGGCGGAAATTTTAAAATGCGTGGATGCGCGGCGACAATAGTAGGCAGTTTTAAGTATAACAGTTGCAGCCCTGTTTCTTCAGTATCCCTATCAGGGGCGTAAATTAAATATTTAAAAGCAAGGATCAATTTGCAAAATTAAATTTAAAAATTAACTTATTCGGTAGGTTTTCTTGAATATATTTAAAGTCATCATTAACGTGTTGTGTCAGATAATGAGCAAGTAATAGACATGTAAACAGAAGAACTAACTGTTGATGTCGGTGATAGTGATAGAAATTCCAATGAGAACAATGAATGTGAAAGCCAACTACATAATAAACAAAAGCATTGGGTTTACTTTTTCTTTTCTCATAAGTTATGTTTCTATATTATTTCCTAGTACGCTACTGTCCTTTCTGTGCAAATACAATAGTTTGCGCCTATTGAAAGCTTATTTGTGAATCGGTTGCTAGTGATTTACCCAAATAGGTCATAAATGGGCAAGTACCTGCGCGGCCGGAGCCAGCTTCGTCCGTCCGACCTATACTTTCCTACCTATACTAAATCGTCTAAAAATCGCAATGATTCAATGGTTTTCATTTAGTTGTGGGCTACTTTTAACAGTTTGTGACGCACTTGTTTCGTTATTTAATACTGTCGTGTAGTATTACGTTATCCCGACTGGATCATACATCTTTGGCAACATACCAATGTTGTAGATCAACTTCAAACATGAAAAATGAAATTTTATCCTTTAGAGATAAAATTGGAAATATTTCTGTTTAATACATTTACAATAAGAAGAACAATGCAATGAATATCCAATAAGCACCGATAAATAAAAAAAAGGTGGTTGAATGAGTTTTCTAAATAAAATATAAGGTGATTTAAACTGAGGTGTTTACAGACAAAGTCAAAGTTAGTGATGGTTTGAGAGAATCGCGATCGTAAAGAGACGATAACATTGTTCGATCACAATTTTATGTCACGTGCCCTTATATTCGAGGTATTTCGATCACGTAACTTGCTTCGGGGTCCCTTTTACGTTTCTCTTCCCCCTTTCGGATACTGTGCTAGGAAAGTTGTCGTCTATATGGAAGTGTCAGTGATTTGGTACGAACTCTCGTCATGATTGCTAAATGTATGCGTGGAAATTGACGTCAAACCGAATCAATGCTACGTAGAGTTGTTCGTTTTATTTATTAGACTGTTATATCGAACATCTACCGAATAAGTCAGAGACTTCCTGTTTAACAATTTTGTTCTTTTCTTAACTATTCTGACAAAGTTCTCATTAAAGACACCACGGTAAATATGTTGTAAAGCATGTATGATATTATTTTCCATCGCAAAAAAAGTACACACGTACCTAGAAAATAAAAGCTTCATTTTCTTTGAATCAATACCAATACCTGTAGGTATTTTGTGTCTCTTGATTTACTACCAAGTAACACGTATGTTAGATGAAATATAAAGGAAAGGGAATCAAAATTAATCGATCGATCGGCATGGGAGGAGTTATTCTATGGTTGCTAGTCTGTCCGCAATAGACTACTCGTGATTAGTCTGCATCTTGCTCTAATTTTTCGAAAAACATGGGTTCTGATTCTAAATACTATGGTCTTACGCTGAGACACAAATATGTAATTTTTAAGAGATAAAGGTTAGAAGCTTTCAAAATGATGTCACAGGCGAATGATAGGGATGCCGTGCATAGAGAAAGTTAGAAATGAAGAAGTACTACAGGGAATATGAAGATTGGAAAAACTTTGGCGGTTGTTGTAGAACAAACAAAATAGCTCAAACCCTAACGTCAAAACACGACACTGTAGTTGTAGTTCACTTCAGTCCCTGAAGAAGGTAACCTTGTTATCGAAAAATGCTTCGGACAACTACAGTGTCGTGTTTTGGTGTTGGGGTGGGAGCTATTTTGTTTGTTCTGATAATGGAGGGAACTAAGTAAACCAAATAGGTTGGTAAGACCTTTTTTCAGGTATCAAGGAGTAATTAGAGACTTATTAGAAGCAGAAACGTAAGTTAAGAAGAAGAGAGACCTGAATTAGATTACTGTTCACAAATAGTTAAGGATAATGGATATTCTATAGGTTTGTTCGGAAAGTCATTTCGTTTTTTGTTGTGGAAATGAAAGACAGTTTTCGTATAATAAACAAATACTTTATTAAATTATATATTGACCGTTCTGGTCCAACACCTTTTGCCATCTTTCTGGTAGTAGCATAATTCCACGCTCATAAAATTTTTGGTCTTTGCTGGCAAAAAAGTGATCGAGGAGGTTTTTGACCTCCTCATTTGAGGTGAAGGTTTTACCGTCTAAAAAATTTTGGAGTGACCGGAACAAATAATAATCCGACGGTGCCAGGTCTGGAGAATATGGTGGGTGTAGCATTGTATCCCTTTCAAGCTGTAAAAGCTTTTGGCGAGTGACCAAACTTGTGTGAGGTCACGCGTTGTCTTGGTGAAACACTACACCTTTCCTGTTGATTAGTTCTGACCTTTTCTGTTGAAGTGCATCATTCAGTTTGTCCAGCTGATGACAGTAGACTTCCGAATTAATCGTTGTGTTATCCGGTAAAAGCTCAAATAAAACGATTCCTTTAAAATCCCACCAAACAGACAGCATCACCTTTTTTTGGTGAATATCGACTTTGGAAATGGTTTGAGCCGGTTCATCTTTTTTGCTCCATGACCTCTTGCGTTTGACGTTGTTGTAAACAACCCATTTTTCGTTCCCAGTGATGATGCGCTTCAAAAACGGATCATTTTCGTGACGTTTGAGAAGCGAATTGCAGACGTCAATGCGGCGACACAGATTTCTCTCTGTGAGAACATGGAGAACCCATACGCCGAGCTTCGAGGATAATCCCAGGCCTTTCAAGTGGTCATAAACTGTTGAATTTGATAAATTCAACCTCAATCCGATCTCATGTGTTGTTATTCGCCGGTTCACATCAACTAATGCCTTTATCGCGTCTTTATCAGCTTCAACCGGCCTTCCCTTCCCGAACGTGGTGCATCTTCGACATCAAAATTGCCGGATCGAAATTTAGCGAACCAGTTCTGGCACTGGCGTACTGTCAACACACCTTCTCCATACACATCAGTCAATTTCTTTCTGGCTTGAACAGCATTTTTACCCTTTCTGTAGTAAAACAGTAAGATATGTCGAAAATGCTGCTTATCGCTCTCCATATTTAAAAGGGCACCAACCAAAAACTACTGCGTAGAATTAATTGCAATTTTTCACACACAAACCTTGCTATATGAGCTCTCAAAACATATAAAAATTATACGGCTTAAATGTGAAGTTGGGTGCAAAAGAATACAATTAAATCCTCTGTCGGGAAAAAACGAAATGACTTTCCGAACAACCCTATAGTTTTAGGGAAATGCAAAGATTGATTCAAGATAGGAACGAGTGGAGATGCGTGTGTCACCTGTCTTAAAACTGACGACCCTACAATAAAGAGACAAAAATCACACTGACTCGATACTGTTTGAGTGTTCAATAATTTGATAATTAACATTTCTGATAGGTGTTTAAAGTTGATGATTTTTATAGGGCATATATCTTCAGTAGAAATAAAAAATTTAATTATTTTGGAGTGGAACGTAGGGATAGCAGAAAGAAATTTTGCACTAACTTTTGTTTTTCTCACAACTCAAAACTTAATTTACTTTAATTTTTATATATTACGATATATTTAAAATGTACTTTAAAAATCTGAATTCAAAATTATTTTTCTAACATTCCTTAAATCTTATTATTAAATGGCCAACATTCATTTATAATATGTGAGGGTGTAATTATGCTTGGTATTTGTAAGTTGCGCCCTACGGTCAGTTGAACCCAAATTCATAGCCTAGTTGCGCTCCAACAAATTTAATCCTTAAATTGATCATGGTATAGTTGCGTCCCTGAGTACATACAGCTACCTATATAAAGTATAGACTCATTTATATACATCATACACTTTGTTGACGTTTAGTTTTAAATTATATTTTTAAAATAGAAATAGCCTGTACTTACCTACTTATTTGTTATATTACAGAAGAAAAGTCTTTTGAGTAACTGTTTTCCTAATAAAATATACAATAAATAAAATAGTAATTAATATAAGTCATATTTATTCATTGTTAATTACAATTTATTCTTTGTTACGATTACAATGAGAACTACATTGTTTTACAAAAGTATATTCATCAATAATTTTATTTTTATATGCTACTAGCGTAACTTTCAGAAAAGCCATATTCCTTCTATACGCTTTATTTTTACATTTTTGAAGTGAAACTTCTTTGGGCTCGATGGGAGTAAAATCTCAAGGCCAGGAAACGACACGTTTTGCAACGTTTTGTCTCGCGACGCGATGATACACTATGAGAATAGAAAGGCGCGCATGCGCATATCGGTATTACAGTCAGCTGTTAGTGACCGGCATCTCATATATTATAGTATAATGTATATTCACTATACTAAAGGGCTAAATCAATGTTTTGGTTATATCTGTGCAGTTATATTACACTAAATGTTTATTTAACAACAATTAATATTTATTTAAGAGTGAATATTATTATGTATTAATTCTAATTCCGTATAGTTATTGATAGTTTACGGTTTATTAAGCACTTGCAAAAATAAACGGAATCAAAAAAAAATTTGACCATTTTTTTGTTATTGAATTATTGAATTGAAAAACGTATTACACTCCTTAGGTGGACTAAAAATAATATATGCTGGAAAACATAAATTTTCGTACTTGTTTGTTATAAAGGTATAGGGGTCGTCAAAGAAGTTTCACTTCTTTCACGTGTACTGAATTGCACCTGTTTTTATTTTATAGTAAAAATTGATTTTATCAAAATATCTCTTTAAATATAAACTATTGACAATACTCTAAAAATTGCACTTTTAGCCTGTTTAAGACCACCGCAGCTGTTGTAATTGTTAATCAGTTTGATGTCTGTTCTCGACTGCTTATAAACGAATGAAAGCAAATGTTTTTTATAGAAAGGAATATAAATTTTAATATTTTTCTATCTTCTACATATGTTCTAATGATTTACTTATTTTTTACGGTATTAAACACAGCTTTGAATAGAGACACCCCAATAAAATCTTTAACAATGTTTGGCGGTTTTTTACTTATTATTGTCATTTAAAGAAAGTGGTCGAGATCTAAAGCAGGTCGGCGAACAGGCAGATCCGCCCCATAAAATATATAAGAATAATCTTACATACCAAAACATCGTAAAGATATACCTAAGTGCCTACCTAATTATACACAATTTGACATTTGGGCGCAACTATTCCATAACCTTTTTAAAGATTAAATAATTTTATTTAGGGACTAACCCCCAGGCGCAAGTCATCTATGCCCATTATGCTCATTAGTTGAAAAGAATTAATAATAGCAGTAGTAGTTGACGTGTGGTGTAATATTTCTATACCAATTTTTAGGGAATAATTTGTAAAATCATAATTTACCGAGAGCCTATGTCTGTATCGTCATTAACTTATAATATATATTTAGTNAATCAATGTTTTGGTTATATCTGTGCAGTTATATTACAGTAAATGTTTATTTAACAACAATTAATATTTATTTAAGAGTGAATATTATTATGTATTAATTCTAATTCCGTATAGTTATTGATAGTTTACGGTTTATTAAGCACTTGCAAAAATAAACGGAATCAAAAAAAAATTTGACCATTTTTTTGTTATTGAATTATTGAATTGAAAAACGTATTACACTCCTTAGGTGGACTAAAAATAATATATGCTGGAAAACATAAATTTTCGTACTTGTTTGTTATAAAGGTATAGGGGTCGTCAAAGAAGTTTCACTTCTTTCACGTGTACTGAATTGCACCTGTTTTTATTTTATAGTAAAAATTGATTTTATCAAAATATCTCTTTAAATATAAACTATTGACAATACTCTAAAAATTGCACTTTTAGCCTGTTTAAGACCACCGCAGCTGTTGTAATTGTTAATCAGTTTGATGTCTGTTCTCGACTGCTTATAAACGAATGAAAGCAAATGTTTTTTATAGAAAGGAATATAAATTTTAATATTTTTCTATCTTCTACATATGTTCTAATGATTTACTTATTTTTTACGGTATTAAACACAGCTTTGAATAGAGACACCCCAATAAAATCTTTAACAATGTTTGGCGGTTTTTTACTTATTATTGTCATTTAAAGAAAGTGGTCGAGATCTAAAGCAGGTCGGCGAACAGGCAGATCCGCCCCATAAAATATATAAGAATAATCTTACATACCAAAACATCGTAAAGATATACCTAAGTGCCTACCTAATTATACACAATTTGACATTTGGGCGCAACTATTCCATAACCTTTTTAAAGATTAAATAATTTTATTTAGGGACTAACCCCCAGGCGCAAGTCATCTATGCCCATTATGCTCATTAGTTGAAAAGAATTAATAATAGCAGTAGTAGTTGACGTGTGGTGTAATATTTCTATACCAATTTTTAGGGAATAATTTGTAAAATCATAATTTACCGAGAGCCTATGTCTGTATCGTCATTAACTTATAATATATATTTAGTAAATACCTACTACTTAGAAGGTAAGTACTGTTTTTAATGTAGGAATTCGCCAACAATAAATTTATAAATTAAATTACGAAACTGAATGCTGGTGATGACAGGACAGAATTAAAACAACACGTTTTATTATTGGCCTACTTTGAATGTATTTCGTTTTCGATTAACCTTTCCATCATCTGAACAACTGAATCGGCGGCTGTTAATTTTTCACCGAAAATTCGTTCTGTTTCAAAATTGCTACGCGTCATTTACATTTGGATACACCTATGTATTTATCCATTTTGTTTTATCTTTTCGACGGTGTTATTATTTCTGACGGTTGAAATATTCTAAATCTTCTAAATTTCCCTGCGCTACATCTCATTTCACTAGTCTTCTTTACTAAATATTCCGTTTTTCATTTCACAAAGGGTAACGTGGATTCAGACAATGCAAGATTATGTTAAATACGCTCAGTAAAAAAAAAAAAACTTTTGGGTGTTTCATTCCCACCAGCCAGTAATGCTGGTGGGCGGGCAGTCCCTCCGGACTATGCCGGAAGGTAGGGCGGAAGGCCCTCTTCAGCCTGCTTTCAGGAATCGTGGGAATGGGTGGGTGGTGGTTCGGGGGAGAAAGATGAGACGGACGAAATGAAGACAAAAGAGAATGAAAGATTGTCTGTGGAAAATTACTGCCCCAGCATTTGCCAAAGTGATCCAAGGAAACCACAGAAAAAATTAGACCAAGGAAGACGGACCCGGAATCGAACCGGCGTCCTCCCGAATGCTAAGCAATGGTCTAGACCTCTAAGCCATGCCGCTCGGTAATTTGTTTTTGTTTAGGTAAAGCGGAAATTTTCACATTAATGTTGTGGCCCGCACATAAGTATCATATCACACAGTTCTGTCGTAGTAAATGCAATTGTAACAACAGTGACACCCTGACCTACTCCAATGACCGATGTGTTTTGTTGAAATACTTTATTGAATAGGACACTGATACTTCTAATTACTAGCTGACTAATTATTAAATGCGGCGTTGCGTGATCATTATCTCTGGGGGTTTTTGCCAGGGTCGGACTTACCCTTGCATGTACTTTCACATATTTTGTTCTCTCAAACGAATAATATTTGGACTAGCAAGCAATCGCTCTACATACCAACATAAAATTAGTTTCTGACAAAAGGTGATGTGCTAAATCATAATATGTGGACAGGCAACGTGTGTGGATACGTGCAAATGCGTCTGACAGACCATGTACATATGTATAGGACCAGTTTAGCTTTATAGTCCAAACTAGTGTCTGCTTTTCCGTCGTGTATTCAAATGTGTTCCAGATCGTAAACATCTTTGAATAACCGCGTGCATTTCCGACATAATGAGGAAGTATTCGGGCCGGTCTGGTCTTTCGATTGAAACAATTTATTGTTAACTCATGTAGGTAAAGTAAAGTAATTATATATTTGTACATATGTATTAAAAAATATTAGCATAGCCAACGGGAGAGGCAAATGGGTAATTGTAGCCCCTAGTTAATGAGTAAAGAAATTTCAAAGAAAATTTTGTTAATAACTTACTTGTAAATATAATGTATGATAAACATCATTCATCTCTTGTTGTGTCCTACCAACCATCTCGCCTATTTTTTGTTGACTCCATAGAGTCTTCTGTTCTCCTATTCTTTTTCTTCATTTATAACCTTCTCTATCCACGATATCCCCATCATTCGCCGGTAACACATTTCGAACGCTTTTAACTTTTTATTTTCCGCCGCGCCCACCGTCCATGTTTCGCACCCGTACAGCGTTGCACTACAAACATATACCTTTAAAAATCCTGACTTATCTGACTTCCTAGATACCTAAAATCAGCCACTTATTCTAATTTTCCATATACTATTTTTATATTCGCTCTTTCCCTACTTTTCCTTCCCTTGCATACCAGTATTTTTGTTTTACTTTTATTTATTTTCATACTTCTCTACGTTGCAGCCCCAAGAATATACCATCGTATTTTATTATCTTAAACAGAAATTTCAATATTCTCTAATTTCAGTATTACTTACCTATTTGTTTATTTGCTACTAGAAGGGTGGTTTTATATCTATATTATACTACCTGTTACCCTTTTATTTTGTTATGTGTGTAAATTACTTTAAGTTTAAAGACTTACTCACAAATCACACGTTTTGATGATAAAGAGCTTCTGGGCTTTTCTGCCGTGGTCGCTCTTCATCATTAATTAGACACCGGCTGTAAAAGTCCATGAACTACCCTAAATCACGTTTTCATCTATTTTAAGTATTTTACCTGCAATTAATTTGGCGCGTAAAATAATTTCAACGTCTATTAAAGATGTTTTTTTCTGATTAAGTCAGCGCACATCGATCTGGAATCGTGTACCTTTCTCTAAGTGAATGGACCCTACCTTTGTAAGGCCTTTTCAAATATTTGAAATACAGTTAAGAGTAAACGTCAGTAGATCGAATTAAATATATGTTGATATGATAAATTTACTACATCTTTACGCTATTCCTACACAGAATCCCTTGTCATAATTTAATTTTCACGTTTTCCTTATTTTCTACCTTCAGTCGAAATAAGCAAAATATTGAGTGTGCTTTTTTTGTTTCCTCTCTCTCTGAATAAAATTCTTGCTAAGTCCTTGTCCTTAATACAAAATTGGTGACTGAAATTGTTTTCAAATATAAATAATAAATCCTTTCGAGTTCAGTGGCAAGAAACAGTTAGAATTTCACTTTTGTGAAAATTACATAAGCTCAACGTCAGTTTTGGTAAATGGAAAAGAATGATTGAGTAACAGGAAACGTTCCGTTTTTAAAACTGATGCCAATTGGCCAGCGTACACCTTAATTCTGGTTTACGTGTATCGAAGCCGATCTTAGTTTGATATTGGTGATTTATAATAGTTCCTTTCCGTTTCAAAGCAAAGCTATTTCATTCACAATTTGAGATTTTCCTGGCAAGGCAAGCTATTTATATGTATAATTATTTCATTGATCACTATTGATAAATGCTTAATTAATATTTTGTTGTTTTGTTGAAAGAAACTCTTCTTCAATTGTATTTACTTATATACAAGTTACAGGCAGATAAGTATAAGTAGATATGATAAATTTAATACATCTTTATCTTTATATTCATGTTTTAACTAAATTATTAACCTAAAATTTTCTTTCTACCTAAATTAAAGCGTATAGCAAGTCGTATTATTATTGAATCAGATTATAGTGGAATTGCCTTAAAATACTTGCCGTATTTGTAAACAAACGACCGTTCTGTAATTTCAAAATTGGCGGGTGTGAGCAATGTTTTAAGTATATAGCGTCAACTATTGATTGTTAACAAAACCGAGCGCATGGCATAAAGGTTTAGGCTATTGCTTAGTATTCGGGAGGACGCCAGTTCGGTTTCGGATCCACTTGCCTTAGTCCAAGTTCTTCTGTAGTTTCTTTGGATCACTTGCTGGGGCAGTAATTAATTCACAGATAATCTTTCATTCTTTCCGGTCTTCATTTCGCCCGTCACATCTTTCTTACCCGAACCACCACCCACCCATTCACACAACTCCTGAAAGGAGGCTGAAGAGGTCTTCCATCCTACATTCCGGCGTAGTCCGAAGGGACTATCCGCCCACCAGCATTAGTGACTGGTGGGAGAGAAACACCCAAAAGTTTAAAGTTTTGTTAACAAAGGCACGGGAGTCATTATTGTGGTGTAGTTGTCGTTTGGTAGCAGGTGAATGCAGACAAAGATATCTGACAATCTTTGAAGTGTGAGCGGTGTTTTGTTTTTTGTGTACAAGATCTTCTGCAGCACAGATTCATAAAGAGTTATGTCTTGTTTATGGATCAACTGTAACGAGTCAAGGGAAGGTAAGACAATGGTGATGGGAATTCACAATGGCCAGACTAAAGCCCACAACGAAGAGTGGTAGAATCAGTCTTCATACCGATGATTTTGTTCAACAGGTGGACCGAAAACTCCAGCCCAAACAACGATTGACGATTACTACCCTTGCTGGTGAATTTCCTCCTGTTGGGCGCCCTATCATATTCAAGATTTTTACGGAAAAGCTTGGGGACATCACAAGGTGTGTACCAGATGGGTACCGAGTGTACTCATCGACAAATTCAAAAAGCAGTTAATAGCTAGTGGAGAGTTTTTTGAATGTTATCGAAAAGATGGATGTTTTCCCACATTGTTACGAGCAACGAGACCAAACGACAGTCCAAGGTAGTGGTACCGTCCAACTTTACCAAAACTGATAATCTTCGTTTTCAACTCGGTTGGATTCATGAAACGAAATGTTCCGCGGGTTGCTCGCTAAACACTAAAATCGCAGAAGCGGTGAAACAATATTGCTCTAAATTACAATAAGAAAACTTAAATTTTTAAGTACTTTCTGGTTAGGTTACTACAGAAGAGTGATCAAATATGGAATATCTACACCATTTTGTTAAAGAGTCTAAAGCCTAAAGATTCCTCTCTATACAAAAATGGTTTGAAATATTAATCATGTATTAAAGATAACCAATATGGTTACAACCACAAAGAGTGATGCTTAAAATGGAAGGACCAAAAGGCATGATACTCATTACTTTCTTATATTTATATTAGATTCATGAATTAAGCAGAATCCGATTTGTGTTTTTAACCAAACAAAAAGACTATTTAATTAAGCAAATTTGTTTTAAAACATATTTTAAAGGTATCTAGTTAGAAAAATATAACTTGTTTTCTTACGACAGGGCATAATACGAATCAGTCTGTGTATTACGTGCTATTCTACAAGTGGCACACTAAATCAAATAAGCCATGGCCAAACTCTAATTCTTATATCTCGTTACTCAATCGTCGGCTTGGAAGTCTGCCATCTCTCTGTTGGGACAGAATATATAGACGAATTCAAAATAACCCGCATTCCATTAAGCTGGATTTGTAGCTCACTTTAAAAACTAGCGAGTTAGTCTAGTTTCTCAAAGGTCAGCATGCTTCGTTGCTCTTATGGCAACGAGAGAAAATAAATTTTGCACATCGTTTGTTTGGATCAAAGTTAGACGGCTTTTTTTTGGTCTTCGATTGTTTGTTTGCACTTCCCACGAAGAGATGGACCGAAGGCAACAATAACAAAAGTTAATCAAGCCGAAACGAACCTAAAATTATTTATTAATTCAGCACACACAATATGTTTGTCCATGAATGACCCTGTCACTAAAAGTGAACTTATAATAATGCATAATTTACTAGAATACTTTGCAGAACAACAACAACTTATAGCATTAGAAAAGTATTTTTGAATACGATTAGCCCTACACACTCTAGGATTCAGAATAGTGAGGACATTTTGAAAATTTAAATTTAAAATAAAATTTAAGTCAAGTATATGGAATGTCGGTAGGAATGGATCAAAGCAAGGTGGTTGATTGAATATTTAAAAACATTACTGAATATTATAACAATTATTATTTCCAAAATAAATAAGTAAAACATTCAAGTACAGGTAGTACATCGCCATCTATTGGGTATTTGTTGCTACTGAAGTATCATATTAAACAAGGCCTTAATACGATAACAACGCAAACCATATTAATAAAGTAATACAATAAAAGTATGCAAAAGTTTAATTCAATTTTACTAATAATTATAATTTTCATTTTAGTTTTAATTCAACTTTAGTTTATCTTTTGCTTACTTGTTGATAATAATTGAAGCATTATTCTATAATAAATTGTTTTTCTAACTCTGTTACGTTTTTACTGATCCATAAGTGTTTTCATCCTCAATGATAATCACTCACAATAACGAGGAAACCGGATGTGAGATCGATAGGGTGTTGAGCGGAAGTTCGTCATATGAGATTCAGAATTATCTTTACATCCTGTGGTTATAGTTAATTTTCTTAATTAAATAAGTAGTAACTCCTTTCCAACTTTGAAACATTCTAATTAAAAGAAGTCTAATTCAGTTACACTGTTTGTGAAAATTACCAAAATTTTGTTAAATGATGCTGAAAGTCCGATAACTTACAAAAGTATTCATCAACGTTACAATTTAGAAGTTCCTTTTAAGTAAATGAAATTGCAAATTTGCAAACGGATAGCACACCAAGAAAATACTATATTTTGTGATAGGTGTACCACAAGCAGTTAAATCATAAACATAGAAACTATACACGCGTCCCACAAAACTTTTCATAATGTATGTATTTAGGCATCAGGCGTTTTGATCTCCCGACAAAACATTCCCGACAGAACAACCCTGACAAAATATTCCAGGACAAAATATCCTTCGACAAAATATGAATTACTTTCATAATATGTTATATTTTATTTAGTGATTTTACGTATTTTCTCTTAATTTGTTGCAGTTTTTTAGCTTGTTAATGAAATATTTGGTTATCGGGATATTTTGTTTGAGTTTTCTTACCATGTACTTATAGATACGTTCGTTAGAAAAAAAAAATAATAATGAGTGTCAGAAGAAGAGAAACAAGTTTGGAAATGTGAAATTTGATAATAATAATAATAATAATTTAATAATGTACAATGAAATATGGGCGCGGCGGAAAAGAAATGTTCGAAATGTGGTGTCACAGGAGAATGATGAGGATACGGTGGATAGAGAAGGTTAGAAATGAAGAGGTATTAGAAAGAATAGGAGAACAGAGGACTCTATGGAAGTCAATAAGAATTACGCGAGATATATTAGTAGAACACCTCCTCAGGCATGGAGGTCTAGTCAGAGACATATTAGAGGCAGAAACGAAGGTAGGAGAGGTAGAAGAAGACCTATATTAGATTACTGTTCGCAAATAGTTAAGGATGTGGGTTATTCTAGTTTTAGGGAAATGTGAAGATTAGCTGAGGATAGGAAAGACTGGAGGTACGTGTCCAGTCAGTCTTAGTTACTGACTACCTTATGATGAATGAAATATCGAAAATTTTGAACAGACCGTATTCAACAGTACAACGAGAAAAATTGAAAAACAACCGAATTGTAATTACCGATCATCGATCAGGGTACTCCAAAGTAACTAAATAGCGGAAGGAGGGAAAATGTCTCTTTTCTCTACCATCTACCATTACTTTTTAAAGAAAGCCGGTACTAATGTCAGCATATCTTGCTTTACAAATGAATGAAATTTGGAGAACGATAAAAGGGTTTTAAAGATAAATTATTTTCCTTAATAGAAATTCTCGTTTTTATATCGTTTAGTATTTGTTAAATTAAAAACAACGAAAAAACTATTTTTTTAGCATTGTTTTTCTCGGTTCGTGTAGATCGTAGGTAATGCTTTCGGGGCTTAAATAGTAGCTTTTCAAAGCATCTTTTTAATGTAAAATGATCCGCTTTGGAAAAGTTATCTTGTTGAGTATATGTTTCCTATGGAGAAAAATGAATCGGTATTTAGGTAACATTAACGTATGTTAGCAGCAGACAAGTTAGTTACGACGTTATTATAATGAGAATGATGAAATTTACAAAATTTTGAAACGTATAGATCATATCGTATTTTCTGTTACAATGTGTTGTTGCGATTACTTCTTTGGCCTCTGATTTAGTTCTTAATAATTTTACACTACCTACTATCTATCTGTTTATATATCTTCTTAAGATAAGGTCCCATTTTATACAACACGTAACAATGCTGTTAGGTAAGTCTTTATCTTCTCATGTTTTTAATCCTTTTATTATCGGATATTTTTGAACAAACTTGTTATGTGCAACGTAAAAGAACGAACAGCTGGAAGTAACCGCGTAATTAATTTCTATTTTCAACTTGACACCAAACTGCTCCGCACCGGCTCTGTAATGATCCCGCCAGCTAAAAGGGGCACATAAGGCACTAACGTGTACTTACGTTGCCGGTGACGTGTGCTTCTAATTGTAAGCGGAACATAAAACAATTACGAAAAACGGCTTAACATCACAATAAGCGATTTCATTTTTAAGAAATAAAAAAACGTGTCATAACGCAAGTGAAAATGAAAGTAACAAAACCATAAAACACACTGCCTTTTAAAATTCGTAGCAAGCACAATATTTTTCCACAGCCGTAGCCGCCTCCCTAACATCCTGTCGCAAATGGAAAGTCATCCATTTTGTTTTCGTTTTTCTTTTGTGTGGCTTTAATATTTCTTAAGCGAAAATGCGAACAACGGTTACTTGTTAGTTTATAGTTCATTCGTCGAATACAGAACGTATTTTTCACAGTTTATTGGTTCAGAATGAACATTTTCTTTCCGATCAGTTCCATTTCGAGCAACTCCATCATCCAAGCTTTCATACTTTTAACATTTCTTTTAAATTATATATCGGTGCTTTCTTAACCTGATCGAAAGTCATGATTAAATGTTACTTCGCTTCAAAAGGCAAACAGGAAATTTATTTTGAATAGTTAATTGTAAACATTCAAACGATGGAAAATGAAATTCTGACTGTTCAATTCCCTGCACTTCCTCAAAAGGCAAAAAGGAAACAGAATTCTGGGAAACGTCAGTATTGTTTTTTTTTTCTTCTTCTTTGATTCAATTTGCATTTTAAAAAAAATTCACTACCGTCATTGCCACTTAACTGTATTAAATCTTAGGTTAGGATTGACCCAAATAAATAATATTGGAGTAGCCAAGATAATACGTCAAGGGCAAAAAAGAAAATGCAGAATACTCTGTCTCTTTTTATTTTGAGCTTGCCCTGTTAATAGTCAGCTCTGCCGTTTCATCAGTCAGATGCGTTAGTATAAAATCGTCTTTTAATGCGCATGCACCTTAAACAGTTGTTTTGTTTTCCATCTCTTTTTTTCATGCGTTGGCGTCATTTACGGGAGTTATGTACTTTATTGTATATTTTCAATGGATCGCTCTGCTGAAATTTTAAATTGGAATTAGGAATAAAATACCATCTGTAGTACCTACTTGCTAAAACGAAATTCATGTATTTGGATGGACCTTGTTGAGAATACGTAATCCTAAAATGTAGCATTGTACTACAGATGGCGTTTGTCGTGCCATTTGTGGTATTTTATGGAACGTACTGTTAAGACAGCAGGTGTTCTGTCGAAGCTGTCTGCGACGCTTTGATGAGTTTCAAAAACATCGAAATCGCGATCCGCGTGTGGCAGTTTCGACAAAATATAGACCACTTCAAATTATTTTATTGGAATTAGGAAGACTTGGAGTAATAATATGGTAACAACTGCATGGTTTGCTTAATATATTACGCAAGCCGTAAAGTAAGGGCATCTGTCGTCCACTGCGCAGTGATATATGCATGGGTCAAATGATATTGTTTAGGCTTTATATTTAACTGATGATACCAAACTAATGCGCAGCCGCAGCGGACGATTGCGTTTTCTGTTCTTTATTAGTGACACCCATGTGCTTCGGATGAAGTTATTGCTGCTATGTCTAATCTTTTTGATTGCAATAACCTGAAATTTAACCTATTTTTCATATTTTTATCGGGTTTTGATCTAAAGCATATTATATAAGATAAAGATCGTCCGTCATTAAAAATGGCAACTTTTGGGGTCTAGCAGTAACTACAGCATAATGTTAAATGTTCTTTGACAACAAGAAAATATTGTTCGTAAACTCAGGAGCTCAAAATGATTCATTCTGTTTTCTGAACGGAATCTGAAGACGATACGGTTTTTAAAGAAAATTTAGCACAAGCAGCTGAACGTTTAGTCGTAAAAGTATTTTGATTTATGTATGAAAGTATGCACCGTTGTTTGATTTTTACTTATCTATTTCTTTTCGGATTTGGCGTTTGCACTAGAAATATAAAAAGGTATTATTACTCACTAGAAAAATATTTGTTTTTTGAGCAATTGTTAAAACTCTTTAAAAATAAAAATTATAAACAATACAGATAAACCCAAAATATACAAACAACCAAGTATTTATAAATTGAATTGTGGCTGATGTGAAAAGAGTTATCTATAGTATATATAATATGTATAGCACAAAGTGGGTGATCATTTAAAACTCGGATTAGCGAACATTTACCAAGTTTCGAAAATAAAAAACAATATTCTAATTATGCTATCAGAAATCCACAATTTCAATAAATATTTCAAAATTTTACACAGTTTAAGTAACAGTTCAAAATCTAATATACCAAAATCACTAGAAATTAGTAAAATAAAAAGTTATAACTCAAACCTGTTACCAAATCATCAAATAAATTTAAGCAATTATCGACTTTTAAATTTGTTCAAATATAATCTCTCATTCCTTTAAATTAAGGTGGTTATGAGTAGGATATTTTGTAAACCAATTTAGTACAATACTCACTTTAAAACTTACAGTGTAGCGAAATTACACTCGGGAATAACAAATAAGTTGGAAATGATCAGTTGTGTTTTTAATTGCTTAAAAATAAAAATAGTGTAGCGAGCAGACGTGTGCGTGAACGGCTTATCGATTAAAATAAACTATCCGAATGTTTCCAGAAAGTTCCAGAAAATAAACAAAAGAGTATTTAAAGGAAGAGACGATCGCCCTGAAGAGAAGAAATAAATTGACCGTTGCAGAAGTGAATCAAGAAATAAATTGACAGTGATAGCAGTGAAATAAATAGCGCAGTGAATAGTGATATTATCAACAGTAGTGTAAATAAATAGAATGATTCATAACCTAAGTTTAATAATAATTTAATGGTGTTTTTAGGTTCTTTAATAATTAGTGTAAATAAATAGTTTTTATCGTTATCAGTCTTATAAGTTAATTTTGTTAAACTCACGAATATTACAATAGAAAGAAATAAATTTATTGCCGTATTACGTATTTCAATAAATAATTAAAGATGTAAGCAATATATACGTCCTGTTAATTTTAGTTAGTGTCTCCTACAACAGATAGATATTTGTATTTTTAATAAAAGCCGTTGTTTAATTTAACTTGAGGTAAGCAGCTTTAGTTCGCTGATCGAGAACCTTTTCTACGTGAACATATGTACAGTTCAAGAGCTTATTAGGTTTAAGCAACGTTGAGTAAAATTGCACTAGAGCTATAACTGAAGAGGTTTGCACATCCTTTATAATCTTCGGTAAGAACAACTCTAATTTCAGAGAGTAAACACCGTGTTCTAATCGACTTAATTGTATGCGAGATGAAATCGATACCTGGAACAACTCTGACCAGAATCGCTTTGGTATATTTGCATGTTGCAACTGCTTCAGGAGAATTACGAACGGATATACTGGTTGTCCCACTGTAGGTCAGATAGCTCCTATCTTTGATGAAAGATACTAAAGTAAACATCTACGACTGCTTGAAAAAAGTTAAAACTACACCACTTGAAACCACAGAAAAGGAATGGTGAATCAGGCTTTCGGTAGCTTTAAAATAAAATAAAAAATACAACGTGTAATTATACAACACGCTACTGAAGTGAAAATTCTTCAAACACACAAACATACCGGGATAGGGGTTAAGGAATTGGTTTAGTGGTATTATTTGTACACTACGCACGGGTACAATGCTGATAGTAAATATCCCACAAACATACCGGGATAGGGGTTAAGGAATTGGTTTAGTGGTATTATTTGTACACTATGAATTTAAATTTTACACTATATATGGCGCAGTTGCCTGTAACGAATGTTGCATTGAAGCGCGTTCACGGCTCAAGCGATCCCCTCTACGAACTCGACTACACGGCCGAGTAGAGGGGGGACATCCGTTGTATAATTTCCTTACATAGCAACTCGCATGAAACGAACTTACCCTACCGTGCGTAAAAAAGTTTCACTTCAAAAAGTGAGAACAATTTCGAAATTGACGTAATTCGATTTTTGTAATTTAGAAACTTTGCTATTAATGAAGCTTATGTCTGGTAGAACACTCGTATATACAGGCTGTTACAAAACGTTTAAACATCGATGCGATTTCTTTGCATTGTCTCACATTTTGGCATTCTGAACTATATTCTTTTGACTCAATTTAAATAGTTAATTTACTACTGAAATTTTCATATTTTTCAAAATTCATATTTTTTTATTATCTGAAACTAACATCACATGACTACTGTATAAAGTTTTTGCATTTTATTAAAGATAACTACATGTTAATATACACGTGTGATAATTGCATTACTAAAGGGAACTGCTACTTTCTTTAACAAAGCTTTGTTTTATTGTGGTTTAATATTCCTTTCATCTGAATAACTAAATACTTAAAGCAATATGTAGAATGTATAATGCAATAAACATATGGAAGCAATTTCTCTGTGTACACGTGTTGCATCATAGGCTAAAGATTTTGGCGTTAAAGCACATAAAGGGTACGTTATGTACAAAAATAGGTTTAAGAGGACCTAAAAATAAATTGAGCCATGCAAACAAGTTGAAATATTCCATATTTATTTGCAATTTTTGTGGGTGTTTTAAGATTGTTCGGTCCTTGTTAATTGTATATAATCATTGTGTATAGTCATTGTATATATTTTTGTAATATTAAGAAGACGTGCTGTAAGTTAAGTTTTATATTTATATTAGTTTACGATAGTTGTTAGTTTGTACAAATTTTTATTATCATTTTGAAAAGATTTATTCATAGGCACGCCTGGGAATCTCTTTGAACTGGACATCAACAAACAGGGATGGTTCGCAAATGTACAATTACCTACTTTCACAAACTTTTGCAATCACCCGCTGTGTCGGCATCTTCTAATTCAAATTCAATATTTTTCAGAACCGAATGGGCGTTACCATCTCTGTTTGTCGAAGGGCGTACCTACCCCTCTATATGTATATATTAATTGTACCAATTCATAAACGAGAGGACAAGTATTTCAACCTTTGTACCAAGAACTCGTAACTTGAACATTTCAGTGACCATTTTTTGCAACTTGTATTTTTTCTGTACTTGTTTTAATTAAAACATAGCTCACGGTGTTGATGTGTTTATTTTGAAACACCAACACCGAAACAAAGATCAAGGTGGTCGTGGGAATTGTTGAGGTTATAATCATATTGGCGGAGTTGTCAAATTTGTGTTATTACTTGTGACGACTTTCCTGTAAAATTAGGAGAGATGGCACAGTAACTTTGCGGGAGAGATGGTTCGTGTACCATTTGTCTCGTAGAATGGAAAAGTGGGCTACTTCATCATCCGTTTAGGAAGAGAGAGCCATTGAGCAACTAGCAGGCTAGGTTCAAGAAGATACGAGTGTAAAGTCCAAGAAGAAATTCAAGAAAGTGATACCCCAGGAACCATGTTAGACAAAGTTAATCCCGTACCAGGTACATCTGCCGCAGGTATTGAGAAGGCTAGGAGGCGAGCGGAACAGGTGGCAGCCATTGAAAAACAAAAAATTGTCAGAGACAGAAGGCTATGAACCCAATGACGAAAGAAGAAAAAAAGAAAGATAGTGAAGAAAGCGGTTACTATTGAGTCAACAACGGATGACGATAATTCAGAGTTGACTCTACGGGAATGTAGTGATAGCCTCTCTGAAGCGATTGGGTGCAGTGCCACCAATGCGATGGTTTCATGTGGAGCTACTCAAAGTATTTTTGTGACATGTGCGGAAAGGTTATATATCGCAAAGATCATTGAATGTCAGGCTTTTCTAGTAAACCATCTCACTCGTAGTGGCTGTACCATCTCACCCAACCATGTTGGATAATATGGCACAGGTGACGAGAACATTTTTGAAGTTAAACTTCTTTACGCACGGTAGGGTAAGTTCGTTTCATGCGAGTTGCTATGTAACGAAATCATTCAACGGATGTCCCCCTCTACTCTTCCACGTAGTCGAGTTCGTAGTGGGGATCGCTTGAGCCGTGAGCGCGCTTCAATGCAACGTTCGTTACAGACAACACAAACATGCATAGTGTAAAATTTAAATTCATACTGTACAAATAATACCATTAAACCAATTCCTTAATCCCTATCCCGGTATGTTTGAGTGTTTGAAGAAGTTTCACTTCAGTAGTGTGTTGTATTTTTTTCGTTCTTGGCTCGTACAGCAACTTCCATTGGGACGAGTGAGCTTTAGATTCCACATCATAACCATAAACCCATGATTCGTCACCAGTTATGACCCTCTGGAGCAAATNTGTACAAATAATACCATTAAACCAATTCCTTAATCCCTATCCCGGTATGTTTGAGTGTTTGAAGAAGTTTCACTTCAGTAGTGTGTTCTATAATTACACGTTGTATTTTGTTTTCAAGAATACGTTTATTTTTTTTTGATATACTGATATAACAAGTTTATTCATGTTACTGTTTTGATCGAGTATATTTTTGTAGTGTGTTATCTCGTTTATTTCTTATGTTATAGTAACTAGATTCCCAACTCATTAGGAATTATCCTACATTTTAATCCTAATGAATTCTTCTATCTGTCGTAATGATCGGCCGAATTTACCACTGCCTGTAGTAGAATACCCCTGTTTGGTCATCAATTCGTCACTGGTGTACAGCGATCTAAGTATCTAAATAGTAATATAAACTAAATGACGTTTTTGTGGGCGAAGATAAAATATAAATAGTTTTGCGTCTGCTTTTGCACAGTATCATTCACTTTAGCCACTGTATAACTGTTTAATACGCATATTAAGTTATAGATAATTTAGTGCAGGTTGACGTAACCCCATTGAAGCACCTGCGCGCAGCAAACTTAGCTCATTTATTACGTTTATTGCAACAGAGTTAGACTGCCGCAGCCAAAGTGTATAATATATGTACATTGGAACGACCGTATGTGTTGGAAATTAGTCCGAAGTCGTAACGAATGTCTTTTACTTGCTTAATGACTGCTCGATCTGTACTAACTGAGATATGGATTCATTTAACACAACCGCGAGTTAAAAATTGGACAAGTGTGAATCGCTCATAAATGGTGGTTTTATACCAAATGAGAAATAGGAGTAGGTATATATGTTACCGAAAATGTATGAAATCTAGGTATTGTATACAATTCTTAGGAAATATATACAATTCCGAGGCTATTTAGGAAATCTGTAAAATATTGTTTCAAAGATTTTTTAATACACCCACATCCTGGGAAATGTATACATTTCTTAGGAATTGTATGAAATTCCGATACTGTACTAGGAAATGTATAAAACTAATGCTTTCTGTGAACAAAATACTCGAATGTATCAACAGGGGCATCAATTAAACTCCAATTTGTCATAAATCTATTTAACCAAACAATGACGTCACCAATGCATATACATCTCCAAGCAGCCTGCCGTATTTTGTCTATTTTATGTCAGGCCGCCAAATATTGTTTTTCAACTTTCGATAACTACGCTTCATTACCATTTCTGCGTCCAATTTATATGCATATATCAAAATGCTCAGCATATTCACCTCATCTTACTAAAAATTCGTATGTATTGGTGACGTCAATGGTTGGTTAGGTAGATTTATGACAGACTGGAGTTTATTAAACGCCGGAGGCGGGCTGATACGAGGGTGGATTGATAAGTTTCCGGCCTAACCAAGAGATGACGCCACTAGGCCTACCTTGAGGTGACATTCTATAGTACCATCCTTGGATAGCTTGTAGCTATAGTTTCAGCCCGATCTCCTTGCTAGTGTAGGTTTGACAGCACGCTGAACAAGACGCCTCTGTGGTTTTCGTAAAAATGGAAAAGCAGGAAAATCGTGCTGTCATCAAATACTTTTATTTGAAGGGGTTAACGCCGAAGGAAATTAAAAAAGAGATGGACTCAACACTGGGGACATCCTCCCCGTCATATTCAACCGTTAAGCAGTGGGTTTCCGAGTTTAAAAAGGGTCGTGTGAGCACCTCTGATGGGCCTCGCTCAGGACGCCCCGTTGAGGTCACAACTCCAGATATGATCGAAAAAATTCATCAAATAGTGCTGGGAGACCGCAGATTGAAAGTGCGTGAGATAGCTGAGACCTGTAAGATGTCATATGAACGTGTGCAACATATTTTGCACCAACATTTGCATATGGAAAAGCTCTGTGCAAGATGGGTGCCGCGTTTGCTAACAGTCGACCAAAAATTGATTCGAAAAAACATTTCTACCGCAAATTTGTCATTGTATAAGCGTAATCCAAGCGAATTTTTGCGTCGATTCGTAACCGTTGACGAAACGTGGGTCCACCACTACACTCCTGAAACCAAAGAACAGTCTAAACAGTGGATTGGACCAGGGGAACCAACTCCAAAGAAGGCAAAAACAATTTTTTCGGCGAACAAGGTTATGGCTACTGTTTTTTGGGATGCAAGAGGTATTATATACATTGATTACCTTGCAAAGGGTAATACTATCACTGGTCAATACTACGCAGACTTATTGCAACGTTTGAGCCACGAGGTGAAAATTAAACGACCTCATCTGGCGAAGAAAAAAATCTTGTTTCATCACGATAACGCACCAGCGCACACGTCAATCGTTGCGACGGCTAAAATCAACGATCTAAAGTTTGAATTGATGCCGCACCCTCCTTACTCTCCAGACCTAGCCCCGAGTGACTATTTTCTGTTCCCTAATCTCAAAAAATGGCTTGGCGGTAAGAGATTTGCGGACAATGAAGAAGTAATCGAAGCTGTAAATGGTTATTTTGAGGAGCTTGACGAATCAGTCTATAGAGATGGCATTAATAGACTGGAACACCGCTATGAGAAATGTATCAGCCTTGGAGGAGATTATGTTGAGAAATAAAAAAAAAAAATTTTTAAAAACCTTGTTTTTCTTGGTCAGGCCGGAAACTTATCAATCCACCCTCGTATGTTAGAAGTTATAGTATTTTTTTATACGTTTCCTAAATAGCCTCGGAATTGTATACAATTCCTAGATTTCATACATTTTCGGTAACATTTACACAAGGTCGTAGTAATGACTTTAGGTAACAGGGAGGGGGAGATAAAAAACATCATATAAGTGATGTCCACAGCCCTGCCTACGCATAATAGATAAGCGGCCTGCGCCTGCATCACCGAGAATGCTTAACTTTTAGAATGAATCTATTGTTTAGACATTATAAATATTACTGCAATACATTTATGTTACTTTACTTTTGTCTTGTGCCTATAACAAGTGNAATAAAACAATTGGAAAATTTCACAAATTTTAGTTACACTCAATACCTATTTCGCCTTCTTAACACCATAATAATTATTCATAACATCGTCCTTTTGTAAATATCTGTAAGCTACAAAGGCTGCAAAAGTCACTTCCAATAGTTCTACGACCATAAAAATTTGGCAACGCTGTTGGAAGTGACGCCGACTCTATATTTACCTAAATTTTGATATACAGACGGAAGTGACAATGGATTTAATTTACCTATATATATAAATGAGAAAAAAGAATAGACTTTTCTTCCCCTCTTTTGATATTTCCCTTAAGGTTATTCCCCTCATCTCATTTACAAATTTTCGAAAATATATTTCCACTGGAAGATGTGGAAGTCAGGTCGCCTGTACACGCATCGGAAGTGACAACTAATTACGTATCAATATATATATATATAACTAACTATATATAGTTATCCACCTCGTGAAACAAATTTTGCAGAGTAGACACTAACGAAGAATGTGTTGTTATTGTCCTCGGGTACGCACTCGTGTAGGTGCTTACACAGCAAATACTACTGTTCAACAAACTTTGTAATACCTAGTGTCTAATTTTATAACGTTATTGTTAATTAATAGAATTTATACTATTCTACACTAATTCTATATATCTGCTACAGTTANTTACATTGATGCAATCTTCAGTATTGCTTAGCTACAGTACATTATTTATTATATAAGTATTTGTTAATTAACTGATGCTTCACTATATTATTTGCAGCATTATGAATTTCTCTGACATTATCAATTACTACATTATTTACAAGTTGAATAGTTGCATGTTCCTCAGGGTTAACTTGTGGCAAATCTTCATTTAATATTAGGTAATTCTGTATTATGTAAAATAGCTGTAGCTACTATAATACTTTTGGTTTTCCATACCCCAAAATTCATTAAATAAATGTTCTCCTGCAGTTATAGGATTACCTTAAAATACGTAATTAGTTGCTAAAATTGTTTATTTCTTTATTTAACATAAAAGTTACTTAATGGAGTGGATATGGTTTAACACCATATCCACTATTACCAACTAAAACATACCTTTTAAAGTGGATATTTTCAAATTTTGTGCTGACAATGGATGAACTAGGCCACATATACACAATATTCTGAATTTTACAATTGGGTTTAAGTACATACTGCCCAAGTATTCATGAAAAGGAAAGTTTTCCTGCTTCTAAATATTTCATGATGCTCATCTCCAGGTGACTGCAATCTGATATATGAGTAATCAATTGCTCCTATTCATCTAGGAATAGGAGCGATGCTATAAAATTCTCTGCTGTTGTTATCAGTTTCCTTTCATTTGAAGGCATTTTATAATATTCATATAATTGTAACTACACTTTGCCTATTTGCTTGATGTTAGATTTAGTTTTGGACGTTGTTTAACACAAATCGAATCATTTTTTGAAAGACGGAATCTACTTTTAAAATCAAAATCATTCCATTTATCGAAATGTACTATGTATTATGAATAATAAAAATAATATATGTATTAAACGAATATTTGTGTGTGTGTAATTTACTACTTTAAATAAAAGGCTATGTAGGTATATGTGACTTTTTAAGCTTAAATTTATTAACTTCTTCATTAAAGAAAAAGAGCAGAGATAATGGCATTCTGTGTGTATTCTAAATAGGTAAACCTATAATGGTTAAAAAAACAGTTGTAGCAGAGGAGATATCATAGCTTTTGGTGTCGTCGATGACAGACGAAGTACGATAATAATAATAATATTATTCGACCAGGAAACCGTTCGCTCTCATAAGTGACGAGCTAGGCAACGTAGTAAGCATGTACAGTACTGAACGGATATCATTTACCTGGCTTGGAACGACGAGCGGAGGGCAAGTTCGTGGCTTATTAGACTGCGAAAAACAGCCATTGATGATTCGAATTTTGCATACCTAGAATTTTTGTAAGACCAGATAGCTGCAGCATCATCCGTCATCACCGACCAATATTATTACCTACCTACGTACAGTGCGGAACGACTGTTATGTTTCATGTTGAATTATATACAAATAATCTTCCTCTGAGCAAAAAACGCTTTTTCATGTCAACCACCTCTGATAATTCAGATGTTGAAGAATCTTTGAATTTATCCCGTAATTCAAAAGTAAAACTAAATCTCGCTCCATCTAAATTATCATCACCAGTTTTAACAATGACTACTTCTGAACAAGAAACATTTTCTTTATCTGACGCATTTACCCACATCAATGCAATCCCATTTTATTCCGGAGAACCCCATCAATTGTCAACATTTTTGTCAGATTGTGAAATTGCTCTAACTACATATTGTAATAGTGCAAGACCACGTGCAAATTCGAGTATTTTGCAAGGAATTAAGAATAGATTAAGGGGAGAGGCTAGAGATATGCTTTCGTATAAAAACACTTCTACTTGGGCTTTATTAAAATCCGCGCTGATAGAAAACATTGAAGACAAAAGAAATGAAAGAACTCTTGAGTATGATTTGATGCAGACTGTTCAAAAACCAAATCAAAATTACACGCAATTTTACAAAGAAATTAAAGCAAAACTAACTAACATGGCAAACCACTTAACATGGATAACGCACTTGACAAAATGGTAGGATATGAAGATCGAGCTTTGCATATATTTTTGATAAATATTAAAGAACCATTTAGGACCTACTTGAGTTATTCTAATTCTACATCACTTAAAGATGCCTACGATAAATGTGTAACTTATGAACAACGTTATTTGGTTCATAATACATTCAGTAAGCCAAAACCAACAGTTTTTCCCGTAAAACCTCGTCAGACACCTGTAACAAATAATCACTTCTTCCAACGAACACAAAATACGTCAAGCTTCCCTACAGGACCCATACAATATCAAACAAGACCAGTTAAACTCATTTCCCTTCTAATGAACAAGTTTTTGGAAAACCAAAAAATGTATTTTCGCCACAAAACTAGCAGACAACACCCAACAGCTATGTCAACATCCACGAGAAATACTTTTCCTAGACCACAATTTTCATCTTATCAACGAAAAGAAGAACCTATGGACGTTTCTAACGTTGAAGAACCGGAGTTAATGACCCCAGAAGAATACGCAGAATTCTATCAACAACAATTACGAGAAGAGCCAGAAGAATTAACTGAGGAAGTTGAAAATGAAGAAAATTTTACGACGACTGCCTCTATAGACCAGAAGACGTAGTGGATACTAATCACCTTCAACAAATTTCAAAACTACCCTTTATTACCCTTCCTAACGGTTTAAAAATTCTTATAGACACAGGAGCCGACAATTCCTTACTAAATGAAAATCTAATTGACAAATTACCACCCACCTGAAAGTATTTTTATTCAACCTTTTTGGATAAAATCAGTGAAGGCTATACATACCGCGACCTATAACTGTGAATTACCGCTCTTACAAGACTTAGGAATTAACGAAAATATACACTTTCGCCTACTTGACTGGCATACAAAATTTGATGGACTTTTAGGAACTAAAGACCTCGCAAATTTGGATGCTCAAATAGATATGAAGAATGATACAATTAAACTTAAAGGCAAAACTTTTAAAATGAATACATACACTAATCCTACAGTATTTGTTCCAACGAAGGTAAAGACAAAGAATAAAATTTTATCAGTACCAGTTGATATAAATTTTGGACAAGTTATATTCAAACACCCTTTAGAACAAAGTATGGAAGTATTAGCAAATGCAGAAAATGGCATAGTAAATATCCCATGTAACGAAGAAACAAGTTATACATTTGATGAACCTGTACAAGTAGAGACTATGGATGCTTATGAAGAATCAAAAGTATTTCCATTCAACCAACCTGAAAATTTAGCAGACATTAGCGAATTAATCAGAGTTTCCCATATGAACATAGAAGAAAAGGCAAAAATAATGAAACTGATAAATGACTTCCACGACATATTTTATGATAACAAAACAGGACTAACATTCACAAACGCTGTTAAACATAACATTACAACAACTAATGATGACCCAATTTACGTCAAAGGCTACAGACATCCTTACCACCTGAAGGAACATATAAAACAACAAATTGAAGATTTATTAAAGAAGAATATTATTCAACCTTCCATATCGCCATATTCATCACCCGTGTGGATTGTACCAAAAAAGCAAGACGCAAGTGGAAAACGAAAATATAGGATGGTAATAGACTATCGCAAATTAAACCAGGTAACCGTGGAGGATAAGTATCCTTTACCGCGCATTGATACAATTTTGGACAATTTAGGACGATGTACCTATTTTTCTACTCTCGATCTAGCTCAGGGATACCACCAAATAGAAATCGACGAAAAATCTGTTGAAAAGACCGCATTTACTGTAGAAGGAGGACACTATGAGTATCTTCGGATGCCATTCGGTTTGAAAAATGCACCCGCAACATTCCAGAGAGTTATGGAAAATATTCTACGACCCTATATATACAAATTCTGTTTTGTGTATATCGATGACGTTATAATATTCTCAAAATCATTGCAAGAACACTTATATCATCTTAAACTTATCTTTGAAAAATTAAAACAGTATAATCTCAAACTACAACCTGATAAATGTGAATTTTTGCGCAAAGAGGTACAATTTTTAGGACATGTTGTTACTGCTGAAGGAGTTTCACCAAATCCCGACAAACTGAAAGCCATTAAAAATTTCCCAATACCTCATGATCGAACTAGTTTAAAATCATTTTTAGGACTTATAGGATATTATCGAAAATTTATACAAGACTTTGCAAAATTAACAGCTCCATTAAACAAGAGATTGAAAAAAGGAACAATTATAAATAATAAAGAGCAAGAATTTATCAACTGTTTTAATAAATGTAAGGAAATTTTATGCAACGCACCCGTATTGTCATTTCCCGATTATAATAAGCCGTTTAAATTAACAACTGATGCTTCAAATGTATCAATAGGAGCAGTGCTTTCACAAGAAAATAAACCAATTGCATTTTATTCGAAAACACTAACTAATCATCAAAGAAACTTATCTGCAATTGAAAAAGAACTTATTGCTATAACACAGGCGTGCAAACATTTTCGACCATATTTACTAGGAAAAAGATTTACAATTGAAACTGACCATCAACCTTTGGTATGGTTAATGAATGCTAAAGGACTTAATGCAAAATTTCAAAAATATAAAGTAATGATGTTAGAATACGAATTTGAAATAAGTCACATAAAAGGAAAACAAAACTTTGTCGCCGATGCACTTAGTAGAGTTGAAATAAATACCAGAGAAACGTTATTACCCGAACAGGTTGATATGTTATCCATGTTACCTAATGTTGAAGATTCAGAATTAGAAGAAAATATAGATAGTGTAATGGAAGAGTACTGGAATAATAGATCTGACAATTCAAGTCAAACAGCCCATACAGCTGCTAAAAGCCCCGTAATTAATTTAAATATCAGTGAGGAACCACTTAATACATTTAAACAACAAATCATTGTTAATTCAGGAGAAACAAATTATTACCCGAACAGGTTGATATGTTATCCATGTTACCTAATGTTGAAGATTCAGAATTAGAAGAAAATATAGATAGTGTAATGGAAGAGTACTGGAATAATAGATCTGACAATTCAAGTCAAACAGCCCATACAGCTGCTAAAAGCCCCGTAATTAATTTAAATATCAGTGAGGAACCACTTAATACATTTAAACAACAAATCATTGTTAATTCAGGAGAAACAAATTATACTATTAAAAGAAGAGTATTTAAAAACCCCATTTACGAAATTAAATGTAGAAATATAGACTACTTGGTATCACAAATTCAGTTAATGAACGATTTAACAAGAATAGGAATATATTTTGAAGATGAAAGTTTAGAAAAACAACTGGTTGAAACATTACAACCTAATTATGAAACAATACCATTTAAATTAATAAAATGTACTCAAAAATTAGAAAATATCACTACATTAGAAGAACAACTAGACATTACCAAACAATATCACACTACTATGAATACAGGTATAAAAAACTATGAAGAAAATTTTATTGGCAAAAAATGAAAGATACTATAAGTAATATAGTAAATAAATGTGAAATTTGCCTAACAGCCAAAGAAGAATGTCACCCATATAGGCCACCGTTTCAAGAACCTTTACTTGCTGAAGAACCATTCGAAATTGTTCACATGGATGTATATCAATTTAGACAAACGAAATTCTTGACATTATTGGATTTTTTAGTAAGCATGCTCTCGAATACCAATTAGAAACAACAAATGCATTGGAAATACTAAGAAAATTTAGACATTACATAATGCATTATAATTTACCCAAACGGATTGTAACAAACAATGGAAAAGAATTTGACAACATACATTTCAAGGAATATCTAAACGCATTTAATATAGATGTTCATCTAACCACACCTTACAACCCTAATTCGAATTCACCCGTAGAGAGATTTCATCGAACTCTAGCAGAAAAATTAAGAATTTTACGAGAAAATGAGCCAAAGAGCACTCTTGGGGATAATGCAGAAACTGCAGTATATATGTACAATAATAGCATTCACTCTTCAACCGATTTTACACCTTTTGAAATTTTATACGGACCTTTTAAAGAAATTGATCCATTACGAACCTCTTTACAAAAACTTTCAATGCATGAATATGTTCAAAATAGAAGAAAAGAATTAATAAAATTTTACGAGCAATTATTTCAAAAACAAAAAGAGAGAACATAGAAACGCCTCAATTACGTTAATAGAAACAGAAATGATGCCAATGTCGAAATAACACAGGAAAGAGTATTTGTAAGGACTCAACCACNTTAAATGTAGAAATATAGACTACTTGGTATCACAAATTCAGTTAATGAACGATTTAACAAGAATAGGAATATATTTTGAAGATGAAAGTTTAGAAAAACAACTGGTTGAAACATTACAACCTAATTATGAAACAATACCATTTAAATTAATAAAATGTACTCAAAAATTAGAAAATATCACTACATTAGAAGAACAACTAGACATTACCAAACAATATCACACTACTATGAATACAGGTATAAAAAACTATGAAGAAAATTTTATTGGCAAAAAATGAAAGATACTATAAGTAATATAGTAAATAAATGTGAAATTTGCCTAACAGCCAAAGAAGAATGTCACCCATATAGGCCACCGTTTCAAGAACCTTTACTTGCTGAAGAACCATTCGAAATTGTTCACATGGATGTATATCAATTTAGACAAACGAAATTCTTGACATTATTGGATTTTTTAGTAAGCATGCTCTCGAATACCAATTAGAAACAACAAATGCATTGGAAATACTAAGAAAATTTAGACATTACATAATGCATTATAATTTACCCAAACGGATTGTAACAAACAATGGAAAAGAATTTGACAACATACATTTCAAGGAATATCTAAACGCATTTAATATAGATGTTCATCTAACCACACCTTACAACCCTAATTCGAATTCACCCGTAGAGAGATTTCATCGAACTCTAGCAGAAAAATTAAGAATTTTACGAGAAAATGATCTAGAGAGCACTCTTGAGGATAATGTACAAACTGCAGTATATATGTACAATAATAGCATTCACTCTTCAACCGATTTTACACCTTTTGAAATTTTATACGGACCTTTTAAAGAAATTGATCCACTAAGAACCTCTTTACAAAAACCTTCAATGCATGAATATGTTCAAAATAGACGAAAAGAATTAATAAAATTTTACGAGCAATTATTTCAAAAACAAAAAGAGAGAGCACAGAAACGCCTCAATTACGTTAATAGAAACAGAAATGATGCCAATGTCGAAATAACACAGGAAAGAGTATTTGTAAGGACTCAACCACAGCGAAAATCAACAAATAAGTATCAACCTGCCACATTTGGAAATAAAAATGACAAAAACATACTTAACATCACCCCAGAGAAAAATAAGAAATCTACCAACCGTCATTTATCTCAAATGAGAAGACTAAGAAAAGAAATTTCTTTACAGGATCAGTTGGAAGCCTCTTCCAGCCGAGAACCTCAGGATCCAGGAAATTAACACTACCGCTGGATATTTAAAAGAAGAGTTAGGACCTGCATACATATTTAATCACTATCACACAATATATTTCGCTGTCAATCACTCTTCATTGTATTCGTCATATTTAAAACTATTAAATGCTGCTACTCTTATCAAATATAAAATTGGAGAAAGTAAAAGAAATGGTCCAGCACTTCGATTATTAGAAAGACGTCTCGCATTCTTTGAACAACAATACGCCAAAATTAATCATTTTATTACTAAAAGAGGATTACTAAACTTCTTGGGAACTGGAATTAAATTCATTACAGGCAATCCTGATAATGATGATTTAGAACAAATAAATTACAATATAAAAGCTCTTGAAGAAAAACAAAGTGAAATTGTGCGAGTGCAAAATAGGTACTCATCAATTTCGAATGAAATAACAAATAAATTAAATAATGATATACAACAGATTCAACAATATATAAACAATGCTACAGTGTTCATGACAAACAAAACAAAGGACGTTGTAGAAAATGAAGAAATACAATTTTACATTCTTTTAACACAGGAAATAGTAGATAAAATTCTACTGATAGAAAGAGCAATTACACTAGCTAAGCAAAATATATTAAACCTTGAAATTTTACCTCAGGAAAATTACCAGTCCTTATCACGACAACTTTTGCAATTATTTTCAATTAAATCTGTTATATACCTTAAAAATTCTCTTTATGAAGTAATACCACTTCTAAATGTAAGGATTGTTAGTACTAAACAATCTATTATTTTCCTAATAAGGTTTCCAATTTTTCACGAAACCCCCGAAATATTATTTAAAATACACGTTATTCCTAATGCACAGGAAATCTTCTTATTACCTCCCGCATCTTACGTCACCTCAAATTTTGTTTGGACAGACTCACCATTCCAAATAAAAAATTTATCATTTATTATAAATTTCCATAATTCACGCTGCCGACTGAACGACCAGTGTGAATACGTCAAAAATATCCAAGAAGCAACTCTGGTAGAAGAAATGGAAAATGGAGGACTAATTCTACATGCTGGAAAACCAACTAAAATTTTGGAACAATGTGAAAACCCAAAATTACAAGAAATGGAATTACATGGCAATTATTTAATCCAATCAGAATGCCCGGTCATTGTGGATTCGAACATGTTTTC
>NW_020438961.1:407170-420661 GCF_000699045.2 Agrilus planipennis
ACAACTGGTTGAAACACTACAACGTAATTATGAAACAATACCATTTAAATTAATAAAATGTACTCAGAAATTAGAAAATATCACTACATTAGAGGACCAACTAGATATTACCAAACAATATCACACTACTATGCATACAGGAATAAATGAAACGTATAAAAAACTAAGAAGAAAATTTTACTGGCCAAAAATCTAGCAGAAAAATTAAGAATTTTACGAGAAAATGATCCAGAGAGCACTCTTGAGGATAATGTACAAACTGCAGTATATATGTACAATAATAGCATTCACTCTTCAACCGATTTTACACCTTTTGAAATTTTATACGGACCTTTTAAAGAAATTGATCCACTAAGAACCTCTTTACAAAAACCTTCAATGCATGAATATGTTCAAAATAGACGAAAAGAATTAATAAAATTTTACGAGCAATTATTTCAAAAACAAAAAGAGAGAGCACAGAAACGCCTCAATTACGTTAATAGAAACAGAAATGATGCCAATGTCGAAATAACACAGGAAAGAGTATTTGTAAGGACTCAACCACAGCGAAAATCAACAAATAAGTATCAACCTGCCACATTTGGAAATAAAAATGACAAAAACATACTTAACATCACCCCAGAGAAAAATAAGAAATCTACCAACCGTCATTTATCTCAAATGAGAAGACTAAGAAAAGAAATTTCTTTACAGGATCAGTTGGAAGCCTCTTCCAGCCGAGAACCTCAGGATCCAGGAAATTAACACTACCGCTGGATATTTAAAAGAAGAGTTAGGACCTGCATACATATTTAATCACTATCACACAATATATTTCGCTGTCAATCACTCTTCATTGTATTCGTCATATTTAAAACTATTAAATGCTGCTACTCTTATCAAATATAAAATTGGAGAAAGTAAAAGAAATGGTCCAGCACTTCCATTATTAGAAAGACGTCTCGCATTCTTTGAACAACAATACGCAAAAATTAATCATTTCATTACTAAAAGAGGATTACTAAACTTCTTGGGAACTGGAATTAAATTCATAACAGGCAATCCGGATAATGATGATTTAGAACAAATACATTAGAATATAAGAGCTCTTGAAGAAAAACAAAGTGAAATTGTGCGAGTGCAAAATAGGTACTCATCAATTTCGAATGAAATAACAAATAAATTAAATAAAAATATACAACAGATTCAACAATACATAAACAATGCTACAGTGTTCATGACAAACAAAACAAAGGATGTTGTAGAAAATGAAGAAATACAATTTTACATTCTTTTAACACAGAAAATAGTAGATAAAATTCTATTGATAGAAAGAGCAATTACACTAGCTAAGCAAAATATATTAAACCTTGAAATTTTACCTCAGGAAAATTACCAGTCCTTATCACAACAACTTTTACAAATATTTCCAATTAAATCTGTTATATACCTGAAAAATTCTCTTTATGAAGTAATACCACTTCTAAATGTAAGGATTGTTAGTACTAAACAATCTATTATTTTCCTAATAAGGTTTCCAATTTTTCACGAAACCCCCGAAATATTATTTAAAATACACGTTATTCCTAATGCACAGGAAATCTTCTTATTACCTCCCGCATCTTACGTCACCTCAAATTTTGTTTGGACAGACTCACCATTCCAAATAAAAAATTTATCATTTATTATAAATTTCCATAATTCACGCTGCCGACTGAACGACCAGTGTGAATACGTCAAAAATATCCAAGAAGCAACTCTGGTAGAAGAAATGGAAAATGGAGGACTAATTCTACATGCTGGAAAACCAACTAAAATTTTGGAACAATGTGAAAACCCAAAATTACAAGAAATGGAATTACATGGCAATTATTTAATCCAATCAGAATGCCCGGTCATTGTGGATTCGAACATGTTTTCACCAAAGAAGATACAGGAAAATTATAAGATCCACGAGGACTACCAGATCCCTACGCCCATAAAGGAAGCCAACTCCAAGAAAATAACTATCAAAACATTAAACGACTTAAATCTGCAAGAGATCAAACCAGTCGTATTAAAATATTCAACTTATTTACATTATTCATACATTACAATAATTATTGTTTCTGTTGTAGTTGTATTATTATGCCTTTTGTATNCGGCGAAGTCCAATTATACGCAGAGCGAACGAACAAAGAGTTTTCGTAACACAAAAAAGTTTATTTAATCAAAAAATACAGAACTACACACAAATAACAACAGAGATTTTAGGGGACAATAAGAAAAAGGTAAGAAGGTTTGTGTTTTTATTTTGACCTAATGAACGTGACTGCTTTGGTTTTAACAACAGATGCAATTGTAGGGATGTTGGGGGTGGCGGTACGGTCGTTACAATTCAAAGATGGTATTGACCTTAGACAACTGAAAATTTCTCCGCCTCAGGCGGCGAGCTACGAAGATAGAGCAATAGGGTGACAACGACTACTAGTACTATAAATTCTTGGAAGTTCGGATGGTCAAACTACCTGAATGGTTAGAACATCTCAAAATACAAACATAGTTGCAAGTTTCAGTACAGGCTTATTTCAGAGAATTTGATATAATAATATTTCAATACGTCGCATTTAAAGAAAATATCATTAGATAATGAATACAAATTTAACAGGTTTCAACATACCGGCCCCCTTGAACTATCGGTTCAATTATTACAATATTAACTTATAAGGTTATAAGATATGAGAATAGCTAGATGAATGAACAATTAAAATAAAGATATATAAGTAATTTCTAGGACTACTAACAAGAAGATTTCACACGTGATATATAATATTAGTTACTTTCACTGACGTGGTCACTATAATCGATTGGCAACGAACTAATCTTTTTGACACTACGTTGGAAATTTCCACGAGAGGTTTTTACCGTTACCACTCTCACAACACCATCTTCACCAGGATGAGCAGCAATGATTCTCCCAAGGGGTCATGTTCTTGATGGTACAGTTTCATCCATTAATAATACTAAGGTACCCAGTTTAATGTTGTCTGCAGCGCTTGTATGCCATTTTTTTCGGATATTTTGTTCATGCAGATATTCCCGTACCCAACGGTTCCAGAAGTGCTGCCTCATACGTTGAGCGTGTTGCTGGGGGTAAGGGCGGTGAGATCATTGGGATCAGAGGACATAGGTGTTAGGGATCTTGAGTTTAATATTGTTTCTATTGATATGACGTATGTTTGAAATGCTTCATATGTTAATAGAGTGTCTCCCACAACACGCATAAGATGATTTTTAAAAGATCTAACAGCTGCTTCCCACAGGTCACCGAAGTGCGGGGAACGCGGAGAATTAAAGTGCCAATTGATGTGATCTTGGGATAATCGATCAGATATGATGCCAAAGTTGTATTTTGAATTAATGAAGTTATACAATTCTTCTATTTCACGTTTAGCTCCCTTGAAATTTGTCTCGTTGTCTGAATATATGTCCGTGCATTTTCCTCTACGAGCGAAGAATCGTCCTAAAGCTGCCAAAAACGCTTCAGTTGTAAGATCCGTTACTACTTCCATGTGTACTGCTCTAGTAGAGAAGCAAATAAAGATTGCCACATATACCATTATCCTTCCTCGATTCCTATGACGTTTTTCCTTGATAAAAAATGGTCCGCAGAAATCGATGCCAGAATGCAGAAAAGATCTTTTGTAGGTTACGCGACTCCTTGGAAGATTCCCCATAATGTGTTTTATGGTATTTGGTTTACTGCGAAAACAAGTTACACATTTATGAATAATGTGTTTAACAGTGTTTTTACCATTTATGATCCAGAAGGATTGTCGTATGGCACTGAGGGTTGACTGAGTTCCTGCATGCAAATTTCGGACGTGCTCAGGTTGAATTATCAAGGTAGTGATATGATGCCTTTTTGGAAGTAATGCGGGGTGATGTGCATTGTATGGTAGATTTGAGTATTGAAGTCGACCTCCTACTCTTAGAATGCCTTCTGAGTCGATAAATGGATTTAGCGATTTTAAATCATTTGAAGAAGGTTTATGTGATTTAAGGTATGCTAGATCCTTTGCGAATCCCTCGTATTGTGTCAATTTACTAAAATTGACATACTAATGCGAGTAAGTGATTTTTTAAGTTCATCAGAGGTCAGATTGCCGGTGCATTTATTCTTTGCCATGGTGTTGTTAATAAATCGTAAACAGTAGGCTAATACGCGTTGTAATTTGGTTATAGAGGAATATCTAACAAGTAAAGTTGAATTTGGAACATTAGTAGAAAGTAGAGTTATTAAGCGTTGTTCTGGGATGTCGATAATTTGTAGTTTCGATTCGGGCCACTCTTATTCGGGTTTAGCAAGTCAACGTGCTCCATATTTCCAAAATGAATTATTGATAAACGCGGTTGGAGTTAATCCTCTTGAAATTAAGTCTGCTGGATTGTCTTCGGAGCACAAATGTCTCCATTGATGTTGTGATGTAAGTTGCTGAATTTGGGCTACGCTATTTGCCACAAAGGTTTTCAACTGATTAGGTGATGTGTTTATCCAGTGCAGGGCAATGGTGGAATCTGACCAAAAGATTATCCTTTCGAATTTGACATTACGCAGAGAATTTATTGTAGCTTCAAAAAGCTTTGCTAGTACCAGCGCTGCACAGAGTTCTAAACGAGGTAGAGATATGGATTTTAAGGGGGCTATACGAGATTTTGAACAAACTAAACTGATGTGATTATGACCTGTTTTAGTAGTTGATCGGATATATATGCAAGCACCATACGCGGCTTCACTTTCATCACAAAAACCATGGAGTTGAAGTGATGTATATTCATTGAAAAGAATCTTCCGATAGAGGGAGTTCATCTCTGTATGTGGTCCAGGCTGTATATATCTCCATGGGCACGGATTCATCCCAAGATGTGTTTAATTGCCACAATTTCTGCATGATTATTTTGGCACGTACTATTACTGGTCCTAATCATCCTAACGGATCGAATAATTGTGCAATTTCAGATAGAATATTCCGTTTTGTTGTGTGATTTAAGTTGCTGCCATTTTGTTCACGGACGCTATACGTGATTGAATCGTTTCGTGCATTCCAGAGAACTCCCAGGGTTTTCTTCGCATCTCCGATGTTGAGATTATGATCAGACTTGTTTGTTAGATTTGCTAGAGGTTTAATTAGACTTGGCTCGTTTGATGCCCACTGTCTAAGATGTAAACCTCCTCGCTGTGTGATGTATAGTAGTTCATCTCGTATTTGGACAATTTCTTGGTACGTCCTACCACCCGTCAAGAGATCGTCTACATAAAAATCCTGTGTTAATACAGTAGAACCAAGGGCAAAAGTTTCAATTTCATCTTTTGCTAGTTGTTGTACGGTTCTAGTCGTCAAAAAGGGAGCTGCAGATGTGCCGTAGGTCACGGTGTTTAATGTGTATGTCTTGATTGGTTGTGTTTCATCCTCTCGCCAAAGTATTTTTTGATACTTGCGATCTTCCTCAGCCACATTTACTTGGCGATACATTTTTGCAATATCGGCTGTTAAAACATAGGCGTGGGAACGAAAACGGAAAATTAAGGAAAAAAGATCATCTTGTATCGTGGGTCCTACAAGCAGAGTGTTGTTTAACGATAGTCCAGACGATGATTTTGTGGACCCATCAAAGACAACTCGAAGTTTCGTAGTTTGACTCGATTGTTTAAGAACTGTGTGGTGCGGTAGATAGTATCCTTCGGTGTTATTAGGTTTAGTTACTTCGGACATGTGTTCAAGTTGCAGGTATTCCTTCAGAAAATTTGCATATTCCACATTCAATTGTGTGTTGTTATTAAGTGTGCGCTCCAGCGAGTAGAATCGTTTTAAAGCTGTTGAATGAGATTTACCGAGATTTTCCTTGTTGGTGTTAAACGGCAACAGTGACGGGGTCTCGACGAGTGTGTTAGCGAAAATGAATTTCACTGGCATGTTCTTCTGGGGAAAGAAAAAGTGAAAGATTGCAAGTTGTGCGATTATATGTGTTAGATACCAGAGACTACCCATCCAAAGTGCGTTTTTTGCAATGTAACTGAATTATTTGCAACTGAAACCTGACCAATACAGAGAAGTTTATAAAAGAGTTCAGCTCCAATTATTGCATCGATATCACCGGGTCTGCAAAAATCAGGATCAGCTAGATTTATGTTTGATGGAATGTCGAAAAGACTCTTGCCAATTGCTTGAGATGGTTGAAGATCGCTATTGAGGAACAACAAGAAAGTTTGCTTTTATGGAATAGGAATTTATTCGAGATTTGATTGTTGCATTGACTGACGAATTTACATATGACACTGTTTGATTTATACCAACTACAGGGACTCGAATTTTGATAGTATGTAGACCTAATTTATTACACATACGCTGAGTAAGAAAATGTGATTGGGAACCAGAATCAAGAATAATTCGACAGAGTTGAGAAAGTCTTTTAGAATCGATTATGTGAATAACTGCAGTTGATAATAACACCTGAGATGGCAAATATGCGTTAAAGCTGGACGTTGACGGTTGATTTTGGGATTCTGTTTCTTTATGTAGAAGAGTGTGATGTTTGCCTTTACATTTTTTACATCTAGAAGCGGTGCATGAATTAAGCATATGGTTAGATTTTAAGCAATTAAGGCAGAGCACAGCGTTTTTAATTATTTCGTATCGTTGATTGATCGTAGCATTGACGAGTTATTCACATTCTTGCGTGAAGTGATTGCTCTTGCATAGATTACAATTTACAGATTTGTTTTGAGTTACATATGATGCAACAGGACGATGAACATGTGCTTTAGAGATGAAACGTTGTTATTGATTGTTGTTATTTGAATTGTTGCGATGCGATGTGCTGTTATTGTTATCCTGTTTTGGGGTACTTTCTAACAGTTTCCGACGGCAATGCAAAAATTCTAACAATTCGTCCACGGTGGGAAAGACGTTGTTTTGAACCCTTTCCTTCCATTTTAAACGTGTCTGTTCGTCTAATTTCGACGTAATTGCATAAACTGGAAAGGACTCTAAAAATGGTTTATTGAGAGCCTTTAGAGCACCATAGTGTTTTGTGGCGTTGTCGATTAAATCTCCTAAAGAGTTTACATTGTTTTTGGAACAGAAATTTAATTCGAATAAAGCCCTTACTCTATTGTTGATGATAGTAACTGGATCGTCGTAGTATTTTTCTAGAATTGACCAGGCTACACTATAATTTGCTGCTGTTGTTTCCAACGATTCAATTTTTTCTGCCGCTTTTTCTATTAGACAAGATCTAAGATACATGAGTTTTTGTGCGTTGCGAAAGTTAGGGTTATCGTNAATCATCAAAGAAACTTATCTGCAATTGAAAAAGAACTTATTGCTATAACACAGGCGTGCAAACATTTTCGACCATATTTACTAGGAAAAAGATTCACAATTGAAACTGACCATCAACCTTTGGTATGGTTAATGAATGCTAAAGAACTTAATGCAAAATTTCAAAAATATAAAGTAATGATGTTGGAATACGAATTTGAAATAGGTCACATAAAAGGAAAACAAAACTTTGTCGCCGATGCACTTAGTAGAGTTGAAAAAAATACCAGAGAAACGTTATTACCCGAACAGGTTGATATGTTATCCATGTTACCTAATGTTGAAGATTCAGAATTAGAAGAAAATATAGATAGTGTAATGGAAGAGTACTGGAATAATAGATCTGATAATTCAAGTCAAACAGCCCATACAGCTGCTGAAAGCCCCGTAATTAATTTAGATATTAGTGAGGAACCACTTAATACATTTAAACAACAAATCATTGTTAATTCAGGAGAAACAAATTATACTATTAAAAGAAGAGTATTTAAAAACACCATTTACGAAATTAAATGTAGAAATATAGACTACTTGGTATCACAAATTCAGTTAATGAACGATTTAACAAGAATAGGAATATATTTTGAAGATGAAAGTTTGGAAAGACAACTGGTTGAAACACTACAACGTAATTATGAAACAATACCATTTAAATTAATAAAATGTACTCAGAAATTAGAAAATATCACTACATTAGAGGACCAACTAGATATTACCAAACAATATCACACTACTATGCATACAGGAATAAATGAAACGTATAAAAAACTAAGAAGAAAATTTTATTGGCCAAAAATGAAAGATACTATAAGTAATGTAGTAAATAAATGTGAAATTTGCCTAACAGCCAAAGAAGAATGTCACCCATATAGGCCACCGTTTCAAGGACCTTTGCTTGCTGAAGAACCCTTTGAAATTGTTCACATGGATGTCTATCAATTTGGACAAACGAAATTCTTGACATTTTTGGATCTTTTTAGTAAACATGCCCTCGCATACCAATTAGAAACAACAAATGCATTGGAAATACTAAGAAAATTTAGACATTACATAATGCATTATAATTTACCCAAACGAATTGTAACAGACAATGGAAAAGAATTCGACAACATACTCTTTAAAGAATATCTAAACGCATTTAATATAGATGTTCATCTAACCACACCTTATAATCCAAATTCGAATTCACCCGTAGAGAGATTTCATCGAACTCTAGCAGAAAAATTAAGAATTTTACGAGAAAATGATCCAGAGAGCACTCTTGAGGATAATGTACAAACTGCAGTATATATGTACAATAATAGCATTCACTCTTCAACCGATTTTACACCTTTTGAAGTTTTATACGGACCTTTTAAAGAAATTGATCCACTAAGAACCTCTTTACAAAAACCTTCAATGCATGAATATGTTCAAAATAGACGAAAAGAATTAATAAAATTTTACGAGCAATTATTTCAAAAACAAAAAGAGAGAGCACAGAAACGCCTCAATTACGTTAATAGAAACAGAAATGATGCCAATGTCGAAATAACACAGGAAAGAGTATTTGTAAGGACTCAACCACAGCGAAAATCAACAAATAAGTATCAACCTGCCACATTTGGAAATAAAAATGACAAAAACATACTTAACATCACCCCAGAGAAAAATAAGAAATCTACCAACCGTCATTTATCTCAAATGAGAAGACTAAGAAAAGAAATTTCTTTACAGGATCAGTTGGAAGCCTCTTCCAGCCGAGAACCTCAGGATCCAGGAAATTAACACTACCGCTGGATATTTAAAAGAAGAGTTAGGACCTGCATACATATTTAATCACTATCACACAATATATTTCGCTGTCAATCACTCTTCATTGTATTCGTCATATTTAAAACTATTAAATGCTGCTACTCTTATCAAATATAAAATTGGAGAAAGTAAAAGAAATGGTCCAGCACTTCGATTATTAGAAAGACGTCTCGCATTCTTTGAACAACAATACGCCAAAATTAATCATTTTATTACTAAAAGAGGATTACTAAACTTCTTGGGAACTGGAATTAAATTCATTACAGGCAATCCTGATAATGATGATTTAGAACAAATAAATTACAATATAAAAGCTCTTGAAGAAAAACAAAGTGAAATTGTGCGAGTGCAAAATAGGTACTCATCAATTTCGAATGAAATAACAAATAAATTAAATAATGATATACAACAGATTCAACAATATATAAACAATGCTACAGTGTTCATGACAAACAAAACAAAGGACGTTGTAGAAAATGAAGAAATACAATTTTACATTCTTTTAACACAGGAAATAGTAGATAAAATTCTACTGATAGAAAGAGCAATTACACTAGCTAAGCAAAATATATTAAACCTTGAAATTTTACCTCAGGAAAATTACCAGTCCTTATCACGACAACTTTTGCAATTATTTTCAATTAAATCTGTTATATACCTTAAAAATTCTCTTTATGAAGTAATACCACTTCTAAATGTAAGGATTGTTAGTACTAAACAATCTATTATTTTCCTAATAAGGTTTCCAATTTTTCACGAAACCCCCGAAATATTATTTAANAATAACAACAAAAATTTTAGGCGACAATAAGAAAAAGATAAGTAGGTATGTGTTTTAATTTTGACCGAATGAACTAAACTCCGTATAAAGTATCTGATCGGATGTATTCTTTTAGAAGTTAAGTAATTTGTTGCAACTCATTTCCCTTTCTTATGCTAACATCTAATTTACATTGTTTAAGATCCTTAGAATAACGTTTTCGTTTTACTTGATATGAATCCGAATATTTTAGGGTGATTGAATTAGTGAATGACTGTAGTACTTTCTCTGAGATGGGAAGGGTGAAACCTGTATTACTTTCATTATTTGTATGAACAGTTTCGTCATCCTCAAGTTCTCTGGAAGAAGGTAATTCTATGGGTGTATCCTTTATAATTTCATCGAGTTCTTCAAAAGATAAATCTTCTTGTTGATCTACTTCTGGGAATAACGAATTTATCTCAAAGTCATCCTCGTTGTCACTAACTGTTGTCACTTCTTTCATTTGTAGTTCTATTCTACTGGGAGCATCAGCAACTAAATTTACCTTTACCTTTCTTATATTTAATCTCGTAATTATATTCTTCTAATTTTAATCGCCAACGTGTTAAACGAGAATTGGGTTCCTTCAGGGAGAATAACCACATTAATGGTTTATGATCAGTTTCTATTGTAAATTTTCGTCCAAATATGTACGGCCTAAAATGCTTACAAGATTCAACCACTGACAATAATTCTTTTTCAGTTGTACTATAATTTTGTTCTGCAGTATTTAGTGTGCGAGAATAAAATGCGATTGGATGTGAATTTTGTGAAAATACCGAACCGATAGCTACTATACCGGCATCAGTTGTAATAGTAAAGGGTTTTAAAAAATGCGAATAAGCTAAAATTGGAGCATTAGAGATTAACTGTTTCTATCTACTGCATCTAAATATTCTTCATTATTTACATCAACTTTTTCACCTTTTCTTAAGCATTTTGTCAAGGGTTTTGTTATTTTAGCATGTTTTTTTATATACTTACGATAATAACCAGATAAACCTAAAAAAGCTTTTATTTCTTTTTGTGATTTAGGAATGGGAAAATTTTGAATTGCTTTGATTTTGTCAGGATTTGGTTTAACACCATCCGGAGTGATTATATGACCTAAAAATGGTACCTCTTTTCTTAAAAATTCTCTTTTATCTAGCTGAACCTTAATCAAATTTGGATAATTCGAGAAATATTTCTTTAAAATGTTGTATATGTTCCTGAAGTGACTTGGAGAAAATAACGATGTTATCTATGTATACGAAGCAGGACTTGTGCAGATATTTCATAAGAACGTGGTCCATCATCCTCTGATAGGTTGCAGGAGCATTCTTAAGTCCGAAAGGCATTCTTACATACTCGTAATGACCATTTTCTACCGTAAACGCTGTTTTCTCCATTGATTTCTGGTCCATTTCTATCTGGTGAAAACCTTGGGCCAAATCGAGCGTACTGAAATAGGAACATTTTCCCAAATTTTCTAATATTTCTTCTATTCTTGGTAGAGGGTATTTATCTTCTACAGTTTTTTCATTGATTTTTCTAAAGTCAATCACCATTCTCCATTTTTTCTTGTTGCTAGCATCCATCTTCTTAGGGACAATCCATACAGGTGAAGAGTATGGTGAGATGCAGGGTTTTAAAATTTTGTCGTCTAATAATTTACGCACTTGTTTTTGGATTTCTTCTTTAAGATGATAACGGAAATTTTTAGTATAGACTGAATGTTCATCAGTTGTTCTTATGGTATGTTTTGTAGCATTAGTTGCAGTTAATGGATTTTTTCATTGTAAAAACAATGTTTAAAGCGATTGCAAAGGTTTATTGTTTGTTTTTTTTTTCGGTGTTCATGTGTTCTGACAGAGTAATTATTATTTAACTCAGAAATTCCTAATTCATTTTTAATTTCTTCTTTTTGTAAAATTGGTAAACTAATTTCATTATTTTTAACGTAGTATATACCTTCGGGAATTATTTGGTCGTTTGTTATAATGGGACCTACTAAAACGTCGCAGTTATTAAAATCTACTTTAAGTTTTTTATTATTATTAGGTAATTTGTTTACATCTTCTTGATATTGAATTACCGTATTAGGAGTAATTAATAATTTATTATTAAAATGTAAGGTTGCATTTAATAATTTTAAATCTTTGTTTCCTATTAAACAATCATATTTACTATGCCAGGGTAAAATTAAAAATTGTATATCTTGTTGTTCGCCAAACTCATGTAATAAGGGAATTTTTACCGCGTGTGTACCTTGTATTGTTTTATGTAAGGATATTACTTCAAAATCATGAGGGTAAATAAATTCTGAAAAATATTTATAAGCAATATCGGGATTTATAATTGAAGAGGAGGCACCTGAATCAATAAGTGCCTTAATTTGGAATTTATTAGAATAAATAAATGGTAATTTAGGTTGATTAGATAAGGTGTTAAGATCGATTAAGTATTGTGGTCTTAGTGAGTCATTTTCTACAAATTTTTCTTCTTCGCTATTATCTATAAAACAATTAACATCCACTTCCTTACTACTATATCCTATTTGACTTTTATTATTAATAATTTCAGTTTCGTCGCTTATCTCATTGTTGTGTAATTCTTCTACTATATAGTTAGGCTTTTGTCCGTAATTCTGGAAAAAGTTGTCGGAGGTATTTTGTCTGGGTTGAAATGTATTTCTAGTACTAATGGACATTGGGGTAGGTTCGTTGAAAGATTCTTGTTGATAAGGTTTAAAAACGTTGGTGTTATTACTTCCAAAAACTTGTTTATTTGTAGGATAATTTTGTTTAACGGGTACAGGTTTAGGCATTTGGATCGGACCTGTTGGGAAATTGGTTTTTTGTGGAGTATTAAATGTAGGGAAATTGATTTGTTGTTGGGGATAATGCATTTGGAAAGGTTGTATTTGTCGTTTAATTTGTGGCTGGGTAAATAATTGTCTGGGTTTTTGTTCTTTTGATCTCATGAAATTTAAGAAATGGGTTTGTTGTTCTGTTCTTGGTCATCATAATTACTACAGGCTAGTATGCAACTATCTAAATCTACAGGTAAAATTTATTTTAAATGGGTGTGGTATGGTTCTTTAATCCCTGCTATAAATGTTTTTTTCGCAATTTCATTATAAAATTGTAATTTACTTTGGACTAGTACGTCTGTTTTAATATTAAGTTGAATATGTTCTTTAAGTGAATTTAGGCGTTTTTTTATTTCCTCTGCGTATTGTTCATAATTTTGAATAGATTTTTGATAGCAGGAGTTGAGCGAATTGAAAAGTATTTGCTCTGATCTAGGATCACCAAAGCGATTTAATAGTAACAATTTAAATTCTGGCCAGTTTTTTGGCTGATTAGAGATTAATATAGAACGAGCTTCACCTCCTATCTTACTACTAATATAATTAAAGAGCATTTCATTAAGGAAACTATCATTAGTTGTTAAATGTCTTAAAAACCATTCTACATGATGTATAAAGAAGCTTAAATTTTCAGAACCCCCTTCATAGTAAGGATTGGATTCCTTTGCTACATCAAAACGAAATTTAAATTGTTCTGA
>NW_020438961.1:420967-431997 GCF_000699045.2 Agrilus planipennis
ATTTGGTCGTTTGTTATAATGGGACCTACTAAAACGTCGCAGTTATTAAAATCTACTTTAAGTTTTTTATTATTATTAAGTAACTTGTTTACATCTTCTTGATATTGAATTACCGTATTAGGAGTAATTAATAATTTATTATTAAAATGTAAGGTTGCATTTAATAATTTTAAATCTTTGTTTCCTATTAAACAATCATATTTACTATGCCAGGGTAAAATTAAAAATTGTATATCTTGTTGTTCGCCAAACTCATGTAATAAGGGAATTTTTACCGCGTGTGTACCTTGTATTGTTTTATGTAAGGATATTACTTCAAAATCATGAGGGTAAATAAATTCTGAAAAATATTTATAAGCAATATCGGGATTTATAATTGAAGAGGAGGCACCTGAATCAATAAGTGCCTTAATTTGGAATTTATTAGAATAAATAAATGGTAATTTAGGTTGATTAGATAAGGTGTTAAGATCGATTAAGTATTGTGGTCTTAGTGAGTCATTTTCTACAAATTTTTCTTCTTCGCTATTATCTATAAAACAATTAACATCCACTTCCTTACTACTATATCCTATTTGACTTTTATTATTAATAATTTCAGTTTCGTCGCTTATCTCATTGTTGTGTAATTCTTCTACTATATAGTTAGGCTTTTGTCCGTAATTCTGGAAAAAGTTGTCGGAGGTATTTTGTCTGGGTTGAAATGTATTTCTAGTACTAATGGACATTGGGGTAGGTTCGTTGAAAGATTCTTGTTGATAAGGTTTAAAAACGTTGGTGTTATTACTTCCAAAAACTTGTTTATTTGTAGGATAATTTTGTTTAACGGGTACAGGTTTAGGCATTTGGATCGGACCTGTTGGGAAATTGGTTTTTTGTGGAGTATTAAATGTAGGGAAATTGATTTGTTGTTGGGGATAATGCATTTGGAAAGGTTGTATTTGTCGTTTAATTTGTGGCTGGGTAAATAATTGTCTGGGTTTTTGTTCTTTTGATCTCATGAAATTTAAGAAATGGGTTTGTTGTTCTGTTCTTGGTCATCATAATTACTACAGGCTAGTATGCAACTATCTAAATCTACAGGTAAAATTTATTTTAAATGGGTGTGGTATGGTTCTTTAATCCCTGCTATAAATGTTTTTTTCGCAATTTCATTATAAAATTGTAATTTACTTTGGACTAGTACGTCTGTTTTAATATTAAGTTGAATATGTTCTTTAAGTGAATTTAGGCGTTTTTTTATTTCCTCTGCGTATTGTTCATAACTTTGACTAGATTTTTGATAGCAGGAGTTGAGCGAATTGAAAAGTATTTGCTCTGATCTAGGATCACCAAAGCGATTTAATAGTAACAATTTAAATTCTGGCCAGTTTTTTGGCTGATTAGAGATTAATATAGAACGAGCTTCACCTCCTATCTTACTACTAATATAATTAAAGAGCATTTCATTAAGGAAACTATCATTAGTTGTTAAATGTCTTAAAAACCATTCTACTTGATGTATAAAGAAGCTTAAATTTTCAGAACCCCCTTCATAGTAAGGAATGGATTCCTTTGCTACATCAAAACGAAATTTAAATTGTTCTGAGGTTAAAGACATTTCGACCTCCTTAAGTGTTTCTAATAATTCTTTCTCAATTTTTGTGGACATAAAATAAACAAAACTGTAATAATTTCTTAAAGACTAGGAAAGGGAAACAAGGAACGGTCCGTTTTACTCCCTCTGGTAAGCGATCTCGTCCCAAAGATGAACAACAATTGTTTCCTTTGTTCTGATGATCCGTAGAAAATAAGATGAGAATTCCTTACTTGCTTTTTCTTTCCTTTCGTTGAATCCAGAATCTCGGGGTTGAAACCACCTGGAGTTCACACAGTTTCCAACGTAGAAAGTTGTAGGAACCGTAGAGGAACTTCTTCTGGATCCTGTTCGCAGAGCCAGTTAAAGAATCGTGAACCACAATCGTATTTTTAAAAAGTAAAACACTAGGTTGCACTGATTTGTTTTGCTCGGAAAGGAATAGAGCATAATAACAGTATAAGAATTCAACTTTAAAAAACAATAACATTCAATATTTATACTATTTTAAGTAATTAAGGTTTTGACGTTATGAATCGACGTCATACTGCTGATTCGTTCCGAAATATACTGGCCAGTGCGTTGACGTCATAAATTGACGCCATATTGAGAATAGTGTTTGTGCTCATTTACAACAATTTAGCTCCGAAAGTTATTAAAGTTTTTATAACATAAAATTTTTATTTTCATCTATTTATTAAAATGGAGATACCAGTAGTAGTAACAATATGTCGTGTTGTTGTTGAAACACAGTTTGACTCATCTGATAGTGATTCTGATGATGATGAGATGTTGCTTGCTTTTTGTTGTAATAATGAAAGAGAAGAAGAAATTCCGAAAATTCAGAATTACATTGCCTATACTGTTCTGCGTATGTCAAATAAGACATTTAAGAGTCATTTTAGGTAATTTGTTATATTGTTGTTAAATATATGTTATTATATATTTTTTCGAATGTTAATATCATTTATTTGAGAGTTGAAAGAAGCACGGCAGATTATTTGATGGATTTACTGGGATTAGATTTATCTACAGTGCCTGGCAGCGTTGGTAGATGTCCTACTCCTATTTACACACAAATTCTGATGGGTCATTGGATGATGGCCACACCAGATTCTTATAGGTAAACAAAAACCCTAATTTATTTTATAAAATATATTATATATACAAAAATTTTGATTTTTCGCACTTACACATCTGTTTGCGAGCGTTTTAATATTGGTAAGTAAACTGGTTGGAGAATCGTCTGGAGATTTATAGGAGCCTTATATAAGTATTTGCCAACCTTCATCAAGTGGCCTAATAATCAAGAAGCTTTGGTAACTTTAACCTATGTGAAAACAAGGTTCGGATTTCCTGGAGTAATAGGAGCAGTTGATGGAACCCATGTAGCTATTGCGGCACCACATGTGAATACACACAATTATATTAACAGGAAAGAAAGGCATTCTATACAGACTCAAGTAATTATCAACGAATTTTTAATCAGTTTTCATGTGGCTGCACATAAGCAATAATGTGTTAACCCACAAAAAATCACATCTCAAGATTTTCTTATACAGTAACTCATATAAGAATTACATTTTTTTAGGTTGTCTGCGACCACACTTTAAAATTTACACATGTTTATGCTGGCAAAGTAGGATCTGTTCACGATTCAAGAGTTTTTCGACTTTCGGGATTACAGGATCTGTGTATTCCTGCTAGTTTTCCTCAAGACAGTCATTTGCTAGGAGATCAAGCGTATATATTGCAAGTTTGACAGTTTGACCTTACTTAGGAATTATTCGTTATGATGACTATCCTAGACTACGTAGATTAATATTCTACTATATAGTTAGGCTTTTGTCCGTAATTCTGGAAAAAGTTGTCGGAGGTATTTTGTCTGGGTTGAAATGTATTTCTAGTACTAATGGACATTGGGGTAGGTTCGTTGAAAGATTCTTGTTGATAAGGTTTAAAAACGTTGGTGTTATTACTTCCAAAAACTTGTTTATTTGTAGGATAATTTTGTTTAACGGGTACAGGTTTAGGCATTTGGATCGGACCTGTTGGGAAATTGGTTTTTTGTGGAGTATTAAATGTAGGGAAATTGATTTGTTGTTGGGGATAATGCATTTGGAAAGGTTGTATTTGTCGTTTAATTTGTGGCTGGGTAAATAATTGTCTGGGTTTTTGTTCTTTTGATCTCATGAAATTTAAGAAATGGGTTTGTTGTTCTTGGTCATCATAATTACGACAGGCTAGTATGCAACTATCTAAATCTACGGGTAAAATGTATTTTAAATGGGTGTGGTAAGGTTCTNATCAACTTATTTCTTCTTAGAAAAAAATAATCATATATTATTAGAACTTAGTTTTATCTAGATCTAATTAGATCTGATCTGGGTAGCCTGCACAGGTCTGATCATACTGCATAATTAAATTAAACCAGATTTGTGCCAATCTAATTAGATCTGTGCAGATTACCCAGTCAGATATAATTAGATCCGAACAAGACTAAGATCTAATTAGATCTGCTTATTTTTTAAGTATTCATTAACTTTGGTAATTTCAAAACTTCTTAAAATTACAATGAAAAAAGTGATTCCTCGAATCATAACGCCTAACTATCACGGTCTAGTTTGGCCTTATTCCCAGCAGCAATTATAGAGAAGCTTTGTGCCATTGACTCCATGCAGTCATTAAACCGATCCAACCTCGTCATCTTCTCCTTATGTTTTAAAACATCAGACTGTTGCTTGACATGTCTGTCCACTTTTATTTCTTCCAGCAATGTTTGTAGAGGTTTAGCTTGCTTGGGTTGTGGTTCCGAGACCTGAACATCTATTTCAGTGAAAAGATAATTAAATTGATTTCCAACTTGAAATGTACAAAACAAATTACCTAAATTCGTTGGAACAGCACTTTCGGCAACAGATAGCGGTTTCACCCAGTTCTCTTTCTGAAATAGTTCATGTAAAACCTGTCGAAAAACAACGTAGTTGTATCATCGAATTAATAAAATAAGGTTAGAGACGGTGTTTTGATTATATACCTCGAAATAAGTCCAAGTAATGGATGCTCCACCGGATTTATTTTTTAAATCGAGCTTTTCTCGATAAATTCTTTTTAAGCTATTTATTTTTGATGAACATTTTGAAAAAGGCACAGTTTTACCTTTTTTCTCTAATGAAATAGAATTAAAAGTGGAGACACATCTCTGCAGAGCAGCAGAAACATCTGGTTTTTGTACCAGTAGATGAATATCTTCCTTCCGGTAGCAGTCAATCAAAAGAAAGGTTTCGTCTTCTTTCCAGTTAGATGCGGTAGTTGAAATTAGTACAATTAAGTTATAAAATAGCTACAGAAACCTAATTCTAATCTAATCTAAATTATATTAAAAACTATGATTCAGTAGTGATTAGATTATGAACATTGATATTTCATTAAAAACAATAGTAATTTACTCACATTCTTAATCATTTTGGTGGCTGGCTGGTACATATTCATCATTACATCAATGCAATTATCTTCACTTGTATATCTTCCATTCTAACAGCACAACCTGTTCATAATAATAATAATAAGTAATCAATAAATTCATTTTTTAATTAATGTAAATATGTTGTAAATAGTAATAATACATTTAGTCACATATTGTGTACAGTAATTAATGTAAATATCATCAATAATTGTAACATATATTTTGTAATAATTTACCTGCTTTTAAGAATTCTACTAGTAAAATTCCACCGTAATCTGGGTCTGTAAAATATTAAAATATTAATGTTAATTAAACGAACTCAAACTTTATTTAATAATAATAATAATATAAAGGTATAGAGCTACAAAACAGTAGATATACTAATTCAATCGGACGATGCGTACTCGGTCCGAAAGAATCTAACAGAGTACCCAGATTCGGGAGCTTTTATAGTAGGTCAGGGTTGCGATAAGAGTAGACATTGTGTACAATCGATAGATATTTAGTGTCTTTTGTACACTATTTAAACAATTAACCAAAATTTAAGTGCCAACAACAAATTAAACAACAAAACAAACAGATGCTAAAAATAAAACACAACAGCCAAAACACACAAAGAAATAACAACAATAATAATAATAACAACAATAACAATGATAACAATGACAATTTACAACAGGAAAAAAGACTTACTAGACTGTCGAATGTAGAGAGCACAGATGAATTAAAATTAATAGGGATGTTAGGAGTATTTATAGTAGGAAAATGTTAGTAAAAAGAGATAGAATACTCAAGATAGACAAAGACTGGCAATACAGGTTGAAGCCAGCTATTAGTAAGAGGTGCATGCAGAAACGGTTGAAGTTAGATTTCTAGGTAAAGGTGATTAGGGACAATAGAATAGAAATAGAAAGAAAAAAAAGGCATGCAAAAGATCAGAAGTCGAACTCTACATAGATGAAATAAATATAAAAAATATATATATACAAANATGTACAAAATATTTACACAAAAAAAAAACAATACGAGTTCTTTTAGTCACAGTACCTCCCTGCTAGTAACAGAGCGTTACGGTTACGGGAAACCTGCCTGTAAGCGATCCGGGAAACGAACTCATCTTCCAGCCCTAGTTGTTTGGTTATGGTCGGCTCGCTGGAGGGCAGCTGTGGTGGCATTTCAACGCTTGCAGGGATGTCTTCGTTTATTGTGGCCGGTGGTTCTGCAATGACGTAGGCCGGTTTAAGACGATCGACTGAACCGTTACGTCACGGCCTTTGACGTTGACGACGAAGGTTTTTTCCGCACGTTGAACAACAGGATAAGGACCTTCGTAGGGTTGCTGTAGAGATTCCTTCGGGCCACCGCGGCGAATAAAAACCTGATTTGTCGTACCAAGGTCTTTAAAGATAAATGTTTTTTTATCCTCATGGCGTCGTTCTCGGGCGGTCGTAATTGTTGTCGTGTTGTACGTAGTTCCTTGACGTATTCTGAGGCGTCCTCGTGGGTATTAAAATCGGGATGTGATCCTAAAAATTCGTCAGGAAGTCGTCACGTCTCTCCGTACAGTAGCTCTGCTGTGGTGGCTTGCAAGTCCTCTTTCCAGGCAGAACGGATCTCTAGTAGTACGGTCGGCAGTTCTCGTCCAGGAATTGGTCTGGTGACACATTATGGCTGCTTTTAGCTGGCTGTGGAGCCGTTCTACCATGCGCTTGTATTTTCGCTGCCTTCGGGACGAACCTTCGATATAAATTTACCATGCCAAGAAATTGACGAAGTTTCTTGACAGTCTGCGGGAGCGGAAAGGATCTAATTGCATCCACATTTTCGGGCAACGGGTGTGTACCGGTTCCGGAAACACGGTAGCCAAGAGATTTGACTTCCGGTTCACCAAATACGCACTTGGATGGATTGATGACTACTCCATATTTTTGTAGCCTACCGAATAAAGTCCGCAGATGGTCCAGATGTTCTTCCAATGACACAGAAGCAACTAGAATATCGTCTACGTAGGCATAGCAAAATTCCAGGCCTTGCAAAACTTCATCAATAAAGCGCTGGAAGGTTTGCGCAGACCGAAGCTCATGTGTGTAAATTCGAAGAGGCCAAAGGGTGTCGTTATGGCTGTTTTAGGAACATCCCCTTCAGCAACTGGGATCTGGTTGACCGCACGTACCAAGTCTATAGTTGAGAATATCGTCTTTCCGCTGAGCGTCTGCGAAAAGTCCTGAATGTGCTTGACCGGATATCGACCAGGGCACGTCCTGGCGTTGAGGGCACGATAATCGCCACACGGTCTCCATTCGTCGCCTGTTTAAGGAACTATGTGCAGCGGTGATGACCAGGGACTCTTGGCCTCGAATTCCTTTTTCGCAGCACGTAACTTGTCGGGAGCGAGTCGTCGTGGTCGTTGCGCTACAGGTGGTCCGGGAGTGGTGATAATATGATGCTTCGTGAAATGGTTCGTAAACAAAGGAGTGCCTCCTGGTCGGGTTGTCCCCGGAAATTGTTGTAGCAGGTCGTGGAATAATGACGAACCAGAAACAGTCTTTATGGACGGTGACTCGCACTCAATTACCTTCCCCTGGGAGTTAAGATGGGTGATTGAGTCCAGGAGACGTTTGTTCTTCATGTCCACCAGTAAACCAAAGTGCAACAAAAAGTCGGCGCCGATGATTGGCTTCGAAACGTCAGCCACGACAAATCGCCACGTGAACTGTCGTCGAAGTCCGAGATCGAGGGTTAACGTGAGTGTCCCATATGTTGCGATGATGGTACCGTTGGCAGCGGAAAGTTCGTAATTGGATTTTTCCCGTGGTTCCGGAAGTTCCGAGCGCGGGAACACACAGAGGTCGACACCAGTGTCGGTAAAGAAACGTATCTTCGTAGACCCATCGGTAATGAATAATCAGCGTGATAGTATAGGGCTGCTGTCGTCGGACGCCATCAACGACTGCCCACGTCGTTTCCCTGAGTGTTGGCTTCGAATTTGCATGGTTTGGTACATTTCCTTGCATCAGTGCTGAAGCGAAGATGGTACCAGCAAATGTCCTTATTCTCCCTTGGTCGTGAATGCGAACGCTAGCGTGATCTCGGCCGGAAACGCCAAGGCTGGTGTGGCGGTTCACGACTGATTTTTAGGGAAGCTAATTCTTGTAGCGCTGTGGTTAGAGCATTTTCTAAAAAAACTAACCTACTGTTTACTGCTGCATTTGTAGTGGAAGTCTCAGCCACGTTGTTGAATTGTCCATAAGCTTCTATTATGGTCTCGGCGATCTCTGCTCTCTTTTTCAGTGGTAAATCTTTGTGTGCAGCTAATAAGGCCTGGATATGTTTGAGAAGGCTTATTACCCAGAGGGTCTGCAAATCTTCTTCGGGGAAATGACGGCCTGCAAGGTTGCGCAAATGACGTAGGAACTGCGTCGGTTTGTGATCGCCAAGTGGTTCATTTTCCAGTAGCCGTCTTGTATTTTGCTCCTGTGATGCACCCATATGTTTAATCAGTTCACTTTTTAACAGAAGGTAGGTCCATTAGCTGCGCGGTTTCACAATAATGTCGCGAACTTCGAGGGCGTATTTTTGATCTAAACCACTTAACGCGTACCCGAACTTGGTGTTGTCCTGCACAATTCCCGCAGCATCGAAACTGCCTTCCAATATGGAAAACCATAGTTCTGGATCCGACAGGATGAAGGCTGGCACTTTACCGAAACGCGATCGATCGATGTAGCAGCGCTGTTTTCGGTGGTCATAGTTCTGTTTATATTAGTTCAATTTGGCACAAACTTGTTAACTGCACGAATTTCGGGGTCACCACTTTAGTGACTTTTGTACAATTATTAATTTAAGTGCCAACAACAAATTAAACAACAAAACAAACAGATGCTAAAAATAAAACACAACAGCCAAAACACACAAAGAAATAACAACATTAATAATAATAAAAATAACAATTTACAACAGGAAAAGAGACTTACTAGACTGTCGAATGTAGAGAGCACAGGTGAATTAAAATTAATAGGGATGTTAGGAGTATTTATAGTAGGAAAATGTTAGTAAAAAGAGATAGAATACTCAAGATAGACAAAGACTGGCAATACGGGTTGAAGACACGAGCTTACAGAAATACGTAGAATTGAAGAGGTTGAACAATATAGAATTTTAGGTAAGGTAATTAAAGGAAAAGCCAGCTATTAGTAGAGGTGCATGCAGAAACGGTTGAAGTTAGATTTCTAGGTATAGGTGATTAGGGACAATAGAATAGAAACAGAAAGAAAATAAAGACATGCAAAAGATCAGAAGTTGAACTCTACATTGAAGAAATAAATTTAGAAAAAATATATATACAAAATATTTACACAAAAAAAAAACAATACGAGTTCTTTTCGCCACAGATATAACAATTTCCTCTCCTGTTAGTTAATTTTTATACATGTACAATTAAAATTTATAAAAATCAGAAAAACAATATGGATAAAACAGCAAATATTATAAAGAATCAGTTTTATTTCGTAAAGGTGATAACTCTACATGGTCTTGATCTTCTATTTCATTATTGGAAAAATTGTCTGTTTTCTTTCGATTTTTAATTTTTGACTCGCAACAAATGGTTATTGTTTGATTCACCAACGCAACAGGTCTTAACGTGTTCACTAATCGCACGCACATTGAACAACACAAGTAACAACAACAACAACTTAACAAAATTGTAGCACAGAAACTGAGGGCGTATTTCCAGAAGTTTCTCTTCATGTGTTTCAAAGGTGTATTGTATAGTTCTTCTGTTCTATCCTTGAATTCTTGAAGTTCATCTCTGAGTGCATTGGTATCTCCGAAATGAAATTGTGAAATTTTAATTGATTCTAGTTGAAGTTCTTTTAATTTTTCTACATCATGATTACAGCAGACTACATGTATGGGTGATAAATCACTTTTGAGGGTAGTATTTTTTGTGTTATTATTTTGGGCCCGAATTGTAGTACCGGCCTCCAAGTAAACGGAACAACCAGGTGTCATCGATAAAAGACACGAAGCTGTTACAGTTGAGCTTTCAATTGCTTGGCCAGGACACTTTGAAAGGATGTATGTCTCTGATGTAACAATGAGAAGCCAATTGTTGTCCGATATTCCAATAGGGTGATTACCCTCCATTTTCAAGGTGTGAATATGGCAACCATGGTTATCTTCTCTTGAGACCAAATTTATTTCACAGTCCTTGGTGTTAATTGGTGTTTGAGGTATATTAGCGCACAAGGTTATTTCAGCAAGTTGTTTACATTTAGAAGAAACATCGTTGATCCTGAAATATTTGACCCCATTTTCAGCCAAGTAATTCGCTTCCAGTTGAACAATGTGGTGCAATCCATGGGCGTTCTCATTTTCGACCGGGTAATTAAACAGTCAGTGTAAGGTGTATAGAGAACTTTCATAAAGTGGCAGATTTAGACTTAGGATCAAAAGATTTTTGTTAAATTTAAACGTAACAAATAAAAACAAAGTCCTACATCATGTCACAATTCAACCAAGATGTGAACAGANAGTGATCCAAGGAAACCACAGAAAAACTTGGACCAAGGCAGACGGACCCGGAATCGAACCGGGGTCCTCCCGAATGCTAAGCAATGGGCTAGACCTCTAGGCCATGCCGCTTGGTTTAAAATTAATAGGGATGTTAGGAGTATTTATAGTAGGAAAATGTTAGTAAAAAGAGATAGAATACTCAAGATAGACAAAGACTGGCAATACGGGTTGAAGACACGAGCTTACAGAAATACGTAGAATTGAAGAGGTTGAACAATATAGAATTTTAGGTAAGGTAATTAAAGGAAAAGCCAGCTATTAGTAGAGGTGCATGCAGAAACGGTTGAAGTTAGATTTCTAAGTAATGGTGATTAGGGACAATAGAATAGAAATAGAAAGAAAATAAAGACATGCAAAAGATCAGAAGTTGAACTCTACATTGAAGAAATAAATTTAGAAAAAATATATATA
>NW_020438961.1:432123-457945 GCF_000699045.2 Agrilus planipennis
CTCCCCTGTTAGTTAATTTTTATACATTAACAATTTAATTTATAAAAATCAGAAAAACAATGTAGATAAAACAACAAATATACAGAATCAGTTTTCTTTCGTAAGGGTGATAACTCCACATGGTTTTGATCTTCTATTTCATTAATGGAAAAATTGTCTGTTTTCTTTCGATTTTTAATTTTTGACTCGCAACAAATGGTTATTGTTTGATTCACCAACGCAACAGGTCTTAACGGGTTCACTAGTCGCACGCACTTTGGACAACACAAGTAACAACAACAACAAGTTAATAAAATTGTAGCACAGAAACTGAGGGCGTATTTCCAGAAGTTTCTCTTCATGTGTTTGAAAGGTGTATTGTATAATTCTTCTGTTCTATCCTTGAATTCTTGAAGTTCATCTCTGAGAGCATCGGCATCTCCGAAATGAAATTGTGAAATTTTAACTGGTTCTAGTTGAAGTTCTTTTAATTTTTCTACATCATGAATACAGCAGTCTACATGTATGGGTGATAAATCACTTTTGAGGGTAATATTTTTTGTGTTATTATTTTGGGCCCGAATTGTAGTGCCGTCCTCCAAGTAAACGGAACAACCAGGTGTCATCGATAAAAGACACGAAGCTGTTATAGTTGACCTTTCCATTGCTTGGTCGGGACACTTTGAAAGGATGTATGTCTCTGATGTAACAATGAGAAGCCAATTGTTGTCTGATATTCCAATAGGGTGATTACCTTCCATTTTCAAGGTGTGAATATGGCAACCATGGTTATCTTCTCTTAAGACCAAATTTATTTCACAGTCCTTGGTGTTAATTGGTGTTTGAGGTATATTAGCGCACAAGGTTACTTCAGCAAGTTGTTTACATTTAGAAGAAACATCGTTGATCCTGAAATATTTGACCCCATTTTCAGCCAAGTAATTCGCCTCCAGTTGAACGATGTGGTGCAATCCATGGGCGTTCTCATTTTCGACCGGGTAATTAAACAGTCAGTGTAAGGTGTATAGAGAACTTTCATAAAGTGGCAGATTTAGACTTAGGATCAAAAGATTTTTGTTAAATTTAAACGTAACAAATAAAAACAAAGTCCTACATCATGTCACAATTCAACCAAGATGTGAACAGATTATTAACATTCCAGTTCTAGCTAAAGTAAACAAGGAATATCTTTTTCCAAAATTAAATATTGAAAATAATGTAATTATTCCAGAATGTTTAGTTACGGTATCGTCTTCCGGCGATATCACACTAACAGCAATCAATTTGACCAATGAAGAACAAACTTTAGAAATCGATAACATTGAACTATTGCCATATGATTCTAACTCAATAAACACTTTGATAAATAAAACTAATAGTAATAGTAAAGTAAACAAACAACAACGTATTAACGAACTGTTGAAACAGATTAGGGCTGAACATTTAAACGATGAGGAAAAACAATCAATATTTAGTTCAATTGCCAAATATAATGATATTTTTCATTTGAAAGGAGATACTTTCACTAGTACAGATATATTAGAACATAAGATAATAACAACTGATGAATCACCAGTGGTAGCTAAAACTTATCGATACCCTCAAGTGCATAAACAAGAGGTTGAAAAACAAATAAAAAAATTACTTGAGGACGGTGTTATTCGTCCCAATTTTTTCACCTTGGAGCTCTCCATTATGGATTGTGCCAAAAAAGCGTGATGCGTCAGGTGAAGTAAAGTGGCTTATGGTAATTGATTACCGTGAACTTAATAAAAAAACTGCTGGCGATAAATATCCCCTTCCTTTAATTGAAGAAATTTTAGACTCTTTGGGACGTGCGACCTATTTCACCGCATTAGACATAACATCAGGGTTTCATCAGATTAGATAAGAAAAAATTCTATCCCTAAAACAGCATTTACGGCTAACGGGAAATTGTATGAATTTTTACGTATGCCTTTTGGCTTAAAGAACACCCCGTCCACCTATCAACGCGCAATGAACCTAGCACTTAGCGGTTTAACGCCTGTAGTATAGCTATAGGGATTCTGTGACACTTCGATGGCCTGTCCATCCTCAGTCCTTACCATGACTTCTAATGGCACCTTGGAGGTCATTCTTCCTGCGGAAGAACGAAACGTCTTGCCAAAAATTCTGACACGATCGCCTACTTTAAACTTAGAATTTTTATTAATTAATTTTATATGATTATATACGGTTGATAATAAAAATTTCTCATCCTTTTTCTTTACATCTTGAGGCTTCATTCCTATTGTTCTATGTTTTGTATTATTGTACTGACTAACTACATCATCTAATATATTAATCCACTTGTAATTTCCATTTAAACTAAAACGTTTCCACATGATATTCTTTAATGTTCTATTCACTCTTTCAACAATTGCAGCTTTCTTCTCACTGTATACATTGTAATGATTAACACCATACTTTCCCATCATATTTTTAAAATCTTTATTAAAAAATTCAGTTCCTTGATCAGTTTGTAAGTTTTTAGGTGTTTGAGTTCTAACTATAGATTCCATTGCTTTCGTTACATACTTTAAAAAACAATTTATAACTATTGTAAAATTAGGATTAATTACGAATTCAATAAACCACTTTAACTTACGGCATATAGCAGGCAGATACATCGAAAAAACATGAAACAAATACCGAAGTTACTGTTTTGCATAATGAAAAGGGGGTAAATGGTAACTCACCGGGGGAATTGCATCCCTCATGCAGACCTTTAATAAAAAGCCCATCTTTCCATATCAGATATATATTTAACAAACCATAATCTTCAGAAATGTACATTTCCACCTGAAACGAGTAGAGGCTCCCCTGGATGCCCGACTACCGCGCTAGTAGTCAGCATCCCAATGATTTGGTGTGAGAACACTTCCAGTCTCTCTTGAAGTAGACAAGTTCAGGAAACATAATCCCAATACTAAAATTCATTCTTTCTTTACAAACAAGCGCACATGTCCCATTTGTTCAGATTCTCATACCATTTACCAGTGTGAACCATTTCATAAATTATCTGCAGAAGAAAGAGGAAATGCGGTGACCAAGGCAAAACTGTGTTACAATTGTCTATCCTATGGGCACGGATATTCTCTCTGTGGTTCCAGAAAGGGCTGCAATAAATGCCAAGGACGTCATCATACACTCTTACACCGACATGCAGAAAAAGGTCAACGGTCCAAAATTAATGGAAATACACCCACTTCGTCTCCATCGCCGACTCTAAAGGAAAATACATCATTGCCCACTTCAGAAAGGGCGGAAGATGCCCTTCATAAACCTGACAGGTCTGTTGCACTTGTAGTCAATTCAGCAACGAGTGATTTAATAGTTACTGCTGTCGTCCAAGTTTTCAATTGCCGAGACAAATCAATTCAAGCTCGCACCCTTATTGACACTTGTGCCACATCGAATTTTATGACTGTAGATTTAGCGAATGCCTTAGGTTTCAAGATAGAAAAATGTAATGTTTCCATCGGTGCCCTAAACACATTAACAACTGTCGCAAAAGGTACCGTCAACGCAGTCATAAAATCAAGGGACAATAGATACGAACGATCACTTACATTTTTGGTAGTTCCTTCTATATCTCAGCATCTCAGCGTATACCTGACCAACTTATACATAGAGAAAATATTAAGATTCCTCATAATTTTAAATTAGCCGATCCTAACTTCCATGAACCTACAGAAATAGATTTATTACTTGGAACCGGGTCGCCTTGTCATTGTTTTCTGTAGGACAGATGCAAATACAATCAGATAAAGGAATTGAATTATATTTACAAAAAACACGACTTGGGTGGGTCATTGGGGGGAGCGCGCCGTCAGTAAAAGTATCGCCAACTCGTACATGTCATACGACTTAGCGAAATTCTGGGAAGTAGAAGAAGGATCACCAAGTAAAATATTTACCTCTGAAGAGCAAACATGTGTTCAACATTTTCAACAACACGTCACCCGCAATCAGGATGGTCGTTATGCAGTCGCCTTGCCGTTCAATGAAAGAAAACCAGATTTAGGTGAATCTTATGCAATGGCATTAAAACGATTGTATAATCTGGAGAGAAAATTAACAAGGGATACTGAATTAAAGGATCAATATCACGCCGTTCTTAAAGAATACTTAACTCTAGGTCATATGTCAAAGGTCACTCATGAACAAACAAAAGGTTCAAGTTATTATTTTCCTCACCACGCAGTAATGAAAGAAGGTAGCTTAACTACAAAGGTCCGTGTTGTCTTTGATGCTTCAGCCAAGTCCACCACAGGCATATCATTAAATGATGCCCTGATGGTGGGACCTACTATACAGAGTGATCTTTTCTCTTTGTTGCTGCGATTTCGAATCCATCAAATCGTTATTACAGGTGACATTGAGAAGATGTATAGACAATTTTTAGTTCGTCCCGAAGACAGACGTTACCAACGAATTTTGTGGAGAAATGACAACAATAAAATTCAAACATATGCATTGAATACCGTTACCTTTGGAGTTGGGCCCGCACCGTTTCTCGCGATTGCTTGTTTACATCAGTTAGCTGATGATGAAGCACCTGATTTTCCTATAGCTTCCAGAATCGTCAAGGAAGATATGTATGTGGATGACGCAATAACCGGAGCTGATACAATAGAAGAATACAATAGAAGAAGCAATCACTATAAGAGATGAACTTATAAATCTGTTAGAACGAGGTCAATTGAAAATAAGACAATGATCCTAATTTACTAAAGGATCTCCCTAAAGAAAGTATTAACCCCCATCTTCAAATTGGACAATCGTCTACAATTAAAACATTAGGCGTTTCGTGGGATTCAACATCTAATAGTATTATATATAAGGTACGTCCATGTAGTTTGAGTGACCGTGTTACCAAGCGTCAAATACTATCTCCAACCGCCAGCATTTTTGACCCACTATGTCTTTTATCACCAGTGATTATAGTAGCAAAAATTCTAATACAGAGGCTATGGTCACTTAAGCTAGATTGGGATGAAACGTTGCCGATGGATCTCCATTGTAAATGGGTCCAATATTATAACCAACTTCCTGTGCTCAATAACCTTTCCTTTAAAAGAAAAACTGTCATTAGCAACGCTCGCTCCATTCAACTATCGTACATGGTTTTTGCGACGCTAGTGAGAATGCATATGGGGCCTGTACGTACTTAAGGTCTGTCGATTGGGACAATAAGGTGTATACCGAGTTATTATGTGCTAAGTCAAAGGTGGCGCCACTTAAAAGGCTGACAATTCCGAAGCTGAAAGTATGCGGGGCTGCATTGCTTACTAAATTATATAACATCGTAAAAGACGTCATTCTTTGTAAGTTAGATAGCGAATATTTTTGGACAGATTCGATGATCGTCTTACATTGGCTTCGAACTCAATCAAAAAGACTTTTACCTATTGTTTCAAACAGATGTTCAAATATCCAGACAAATACCAATATAACTGATTGGTACCACGTACGGACTCACGACAACCCGGCTGATCTTGCTTCAAGGGGTTTGCTACCTGCGGAGTTCGTGCGTCCTTCCCTTTGGCAGCATGGTCCAGAATGGTTAAATACAAATTGTAATTGGCCCATAAATGATATAACACCAATAACAGGGTTACCTGAGTTACGCAAGGTATCATGTTTTCTAACAAAAACAAATGATCCTGCCGATAATTATTTATGGTCGATTTTTACTCGATTTTCATCATTCAATAAACTTATAAGGGTTATAGCATATTGTTTGCGTTGCAAACGGCCACGCCGTACGGATCCACTTACATTAACTGAACTTCGGACATCTCATGACGTAATAATTAAACTGACTCAACTGTAATTTTTTTCAACTGAAGCATTTCAACTACAACAAGCCAAGGAAATTCACTGAAATAGTAAACTGAGAAGGTTAAATCCAATAATGTGCACCGATGGACTCATTCGAGTGAAAAGTAGATTATTCATTTCATTTTTACCGTATTCTCAACAAAATCCAATAATCTTACCTAAAAACAACCACATAACCACGTTGATTATTGAAAGGGAACATTTAACACAACTACATGCAGCCATAACTACTACCTTCTATGCAGTTCGCCGACAGTACTGGCCAATTGATGGTCGCAGTCAAGTAGCAAAGGTAATTCATAAATGTGTCAAATGTAGTCGAGCAAATCCACCGTCGGTAAATTATGTCATGGGAAATCTCCCATCTCCTCGAGTAAATGCATCACTCCCATTTACTCATGTAGGAGTAGATTACTGCGGACCATTTATGATTAAAGAAAAGAGAGATTGCAACCGAAAAATGGTCAAAGTTTACGTAGCGGTCTTTGTGTGTTTGGCTGTAAAGACAATACACCTAGAGGTTGTTTTGTTGGGGATCTTACCAGTGATTCCTTCATCACCGCCCTTCGAAGATTTATTGCACGGCGAAGTCATTGTGCCCATAATTATTTCGACAATGGCACTAATTTCGTCGGAGCCAATAACCAACTGCGGGAATTAATGACGCTTATAAGATCAGATGATTGTCAAAAGAAGGTGCAAGATTTTCTTTCAATAAAATCTATTCATTGGCATTTCTCACCCCCGAGATCTCCCCATTTCGGTGGTTCGTGGGAAGCAACCGTTAAGGCATTTAAATATCATTTAAAAAGAGTGGTCGGTCATAACATCCTACTTCACCTAGAACAATTAGTTCTAACACCCAGCCACTTCCTAACCGGTGATTCGTTAACGAGCCTACGCGAACGAGACTATTCAGAAATAAAAATATAAAACATTTCTGGAACCGTTGGAAAAACGAATACCTCAACGACCTTTCTAATCGTTGTAAATGGACCAGCGGTCAACATCGAATCGTTGAAAACAGCATTGTTCTTTTACGAGAAGACAACATGCCTCCTTTTCATTGGCCCCTGGGACGCGTAGTGAAGGTCCATCCTGGCTCGATGGTGTAATTCGTGTAGTGACAGTGAAAACCGCGAAAGGAACTGTGAAACGTTGTGTAAAACAATTAGCACCGTTACCAATTGATGGTATTAATCAGAGTGATAGTAATAAGGATTGAATATTCTAATAATAGTGACACGAAGTTAATTCCTTTTATTATATATTATATTAATAATTGTTTCAGTTTAGTTTAAGTTACTTTTAACTTTAAGTTTAATTTTCATTTTTGTTGATCGGGTAACTCACCCTCTCAACGGGGGGAGTATGTTGTAAATTGTCAAGTACCTCGCTTTCTATTTCATCGTCTCTCTCTACATCTTATCTATCTGTCCTTNCATTATTTTCAATATTGAATGTAATTTTCTGTTTTATAACCTTCATCTTTCCAATTGTACAGCTTCTCTATAACTAGTATTTAAAGATATCATTTCATATTTTTTATATTAGTCTCTTAGTAACCAGCAACAATAGCAACAACGCAATTAGATATGGAAAAGGTTTTTTAGATAAGACACTATATTCAATACCATACGAATTACATATACTAGGTTATAATTTTTGCGGCCCAAATACAAATCTCAACAAACGTAGAAATCAGTTGGGTATAAATGAGCTGGACAATGCATGCAAAGCTCATGATCTTTTTTACGAACAGGAGAAAGATACTCATGAAGGTCACGAAGCCGATAAGGTACTAGCTGAAAGAGCGTTAAAACGACTGAAAGCTGACAATTCAACGGTAGGTGAAAAGATGGCTGCATTAGGAGTGGCTGGAGCGATGAAAGCTAAAATAAAGTTGGGAATGGCCTATAATACCGATAAAAATAAACTTAACATGAAAGTCTACTCTTCACCATTTAAAAAATGTAAGCGAAACTTAGAGAAGACTAAAGATTACATTTTATTAGGTTGAGGATGTTTAGATCAACTTCTTACAACCACCACCACCACTACCTCCGCAAACAAAACTTTATCGAAAAAACGTAAAAGCAAATGTAATACTAAAATGAAACAGGAAAAATCTATAAATGTCATGGATACAACAAATACTGTTGCAAAAGCAAATGATAATATCAATAATAATGATGATGATAAAAATGAGCATAATGGTAATATTTTACAAATAAAACGACCTAATAAAAGAAAACATAATGATGAAAATGGTTTTAAAAATATAAAGACTACTCAGCGACCACGACTACGACCACTAAAACGTATGAATAATGATGTTGATGTTGATGACTTGATTTTGAAGATGATAGTGATCATTACCAAGCAGACGTTCCTAACAAAAAGATAAAACTCTGACAACTAATTTAATTCAAGTTCATTCTCTCGTATCAATAGCAACAATATGCGAGTAAAAAGACAATCACAACGAAAACGGTTATCATTATCATCAAAAATAAAAAGAAAACAACAACAAAAACAACGTAAACTATCTTTTAGTGGACTCATTAAAAATATAAAGAATGAAATACTTCGAAAGAAACCTAAACATACTACTGAAACAATTCATACGGCAATCCAAGCGGCGAAGAAAACAATTGCAGGTAGAAATAGTGGTGGTGGTGGTCAAGGCAAAAAGACAACACCACGTGTAATTAAAATCCCTAAAACTGGTGGCATTCTACCGTTGGTTCCAATATTTGCTGGACTTAGTGCTTTGAGAGCATTGGGTGGTGGCGCGGCACAAATAGCTAACGCAATAAATTCAGCTAGAAATGCAAAACGTAAACTTGAAAAAATCAAAGGCATAATCGAGAGATGGAAGTTATAGCTGTGAAAGGGGGAAAAGGGTTATATTTGAAACCGTATAGAAAAGGACTGGGTCTTTTTTTATGAATAAGAAAGAACAACTTCCAATAAAATTACCTAATAAACCCCTAACTGAGGTCGACATTCATAAATTTGTAAAAGCATTAAAAGTATCAAATGAATCGGGAGTTATAAATTTAGATAGCGATAGCGGTAGTGGAACCCACTGGACGGCTTATAAGAAAAATGGATCTGTCGTAGAGTATTTCGATTCATTTGGTAATTTAAGACCACCGTTGGAAGCAATTAATTATTTTAATTCAAAAGGATTATGTAAAGTACTATATAATTATACACCTAATCAGTCATATAACACATGGAATTGTGGTTTTCTACAATTGGAAGGAAAATTAACAAAAACCGACAGAAACAAATCGGCAACTGTTACATTGATTAATAATGCAGTTGCCTTTCTATTCGAAGAAATTATATATGAATTGGGCGGTGTAGTAATTGATCGTGTTAAAAACCCCGGTATTACCACAACAATGAAAGCCTATACTTCCTATAACGGAAATGAAGCGATCGCTTTACAGAATGCCTGTTGGCTACCGCTTGAAGATAATGCAACAGTCGTACTCGATCCAACATCAAAAGAATTTGAAGTATGTATACCTCTAAGTATGCTGTTAGGATTTGCTGATGACTTTAAAAAAAATATTCTCAACACCCGACAGGAATTAATACTGATTCGATCAAATACTGATAACAATTCTACATGTGATAAAACTGGAACTGATAAAGGTAAAATCACGTTAAACTAAATTAATGTAAATTATCAACAAAACCAATTTGCAATTTTATATCAAATGTATAGCAAATTTCAACGATCGTATTATTGGAATAAAAGTAGCGACGAACCTGTCCTAACACCAGATTTGTTTAAGAAACGTGCACCGCTAGTGGTTATTGATTGCTCACATCAAAGTGAAACGATTAAAAATGGCGCTATTGATATTCGATTAGAATTTGAAACGATTGAAAATGTACCTGCAAAAACGTTTACTACGTTAAAAGACAAAAAAAATGGAAAAATCTATAATCGTTGATTAACAAGGTTTTAAAACAGACACTAATCGATTTGTGGCTAAAGAAGTTGTCTATTGGTAATCTTTCGAACAAAGAAATCAACGTATTTTTGTTTAAACCTCCTCACCAAAATATAAATGTGAAAATTATTGGTTGAGGAGAAACTTTCACGGATTGTCATGGGAAGGTGGAAAAATTGACTACTGTCTCTTAAAATATGTAAAAAAAATAGAATTACAGTTAAATGATGCAACAACGGTTTACGTAAAAGGTTTAGAGAAAGCTAAATGGATTGAAGATATTCTGGATGATAAGAGTATAAATATTATCAATTTAGAAGATCTACAATGTCCATCACTCCAAAAACTTAAAAAGGACTACACATATTTACCTCGTAATTTACATGATTTAGTATTTAATAAAGCAAATTGTTTTAGAGAAAATGTAAAATTATTAAGATTGTTTTTGAAAAATCTAGTAAGATAGAAATGTAAATGTGAGGTGAGGGAATATAATGTAATAAAAACATAAAACAACCAAATTATTGTTATTATTAAAACCCTTTGCACTCCGTTGTCGCCGTATTTGCGACATTAAAAAGCTAACAGTAAATCCGCTGTCGCCGTAGCGGCGACACGGTTGTTTTGCTGCCTCGGCGCCCTTAACAGTTAGTGTTAGTGTTTATGATACGTTTATTATCCTTACATTGTAATAAGAGTTAAAAGTGCTCTATTTAAGTATATTTCGTTATATTCATAACGTTATAACCCTTCGTTTAGTGAAGATGGAAGGCGAAAACTTCGACGATAGTTGTGAAATACGTAAGTGATGTGGCTGGAGTGCAAAGGGTTAAAGTAACTGTAGTAAAACTAACATCATCATGTTTAAAATAATACTATTTCTATTTATTGTTAATTTGTTAAATCTGATAATACATGTAACTGTTACTTAAACGCATTAAATAAATTAAGGAATGATTATGAGACATTATACAATAATAGTTTCGAAGTTTATGAAATGTGCACCGAAGAACTTGACTATTATATTATGCAATATGATAATCAAATGCAATTAACTGACATGTGCATGCGAAAATTGGAAGAAAAAAAGAAGAAAAATACAAACTATACTAGTGATGGCGATGCTGATAACGATGAATCTAAAAGGAACATTGAATTGGAAGTATTAATTTTAAATTTAAACAAAACATTAACGGAAAAAATTAAACGTTATGAATTGCATGAACAAGCAATGATCAATGTAATCAATAAATACAGAGAGAACATTACCAGGTTAGAGAAAGAGAATGAACGTGATATAAGAGTACTTACATTAGACAAAACTAATTGTTATGAAAAATTGAAATTGATGGAAAACGAAATAGAAAAGCAAGGAATTGGTCAGTCAAATTTACGCCAAAACATCAATGGTTGTATAGAGAGAGAGGAAAAGTGTCAAAATAGGAAGAGTAAATTTGCAATCAGTTTAAGTTCATGTCGATCATCGAAAAAAAGACTACAAGACAAATTGTACAAGCAACAACAGCATAGCTTATAAAAAAAAATAGTATCTGATTGTAATGACCACTTCATTAATTAATAAAATACAGTAAACACTATATCACTGTTTTTTAATTATAATGCATAAACATAAAAATACAACTGTACCTCTTGTAAAGGGGAAACTGATGTCATGAATGAACGTTGTATTTCATGCACTCTTTTAAGAGAAATTAAACATAAAGGATTCAAACACTGTTCGTCTACCTTTCTTAATGATAAGGTTAATACCGTTATTAACAGAATTAACAACCGAAATCGAAATAATTAATTTTTTTTTATTCACTTTAAAAACAATGAGCATTGAATGTAATAATGTAAAAAAATGTTTTGTTTTTGCATAAAATTAATACAGTTACACAACGATTATTATCCAAAAGGAAAATATAAAACAACAGAATGGAACTGAGCATGGAATTGATGAAGTAAAAAGTGAGCGAAAGAGGTTCAGAAAAAACTTAATGTGTCACGAAAAGCTACCTAATAGTCCTTTGAATACTCCTAATGTGAAATAAAAAAACAAAACGTATATAAGTTTAATAACAAATAAACAATATAAATTATTTCTTGTGTTTTTTATTTACGTGATAAAACTTTTACACAGAAAATAATTTTAACAACTAAAAACATTTTTTATTATTCAATTACGAACAAATTACAATTCTTGCAACGAATATTTTTGGCTGTTAAAATCAAATGCATCATCGTCATACACTTGTTGAACATGGTTCATTCATCCTACTTTCCAATAATTTAGTTTTTTTTCTTTTTGTTGCATTTTTCTTCGTTGTCCCATTATTTTTGGAAATACAAAATTTACTTTTCTTTTTTCACTTATCGACGTCTGCTGTGGTGGTTGCTGCTGCTGCTGCATCACGAATTTCTCCGTTTCTCTTCCATCACTTATCATTAGCCTATCTTCTGTACCATCTTTCAGCATTTGTAAACTTTCTTCTTCATCATTCTTTAAATTAAATGTATAGCGTTGATATAGATTTCTTAGTATTTGTAATTCACTATCATCCTCCACCGCTAATCTTAAATATGCAATGGGTAAATTGCCTAAATTTTTAAGCATTGTATGAGCTCTCGAGGTGTACGANTCATGGATTCTCATATTTTAAAATATGTTAAATTAACAGACAATAGTCAATCTCTCACCAGAGCAACACCTTTCGCTGCAGGTATCGATTTGAGAAGTGCCTATATTTATAAAGCCCCTGCTCGTGATCAAACTCTCGTTGATACTGGAATTAAAATTCAACTACCGATTGGTCATTACAGTCGTATTGCTCCACGATCTGGACTAGCCGTCAATCATTCTATAGACGTAGAAGCAGGTGTTATTGACGAAGACTACACAGGTGTAATTAAGGTACTATTATTTAATTATTCTAATAAAGAACTTGTAATAGAGATAGGTGATAGAATAGCTCAGTTAATTTGTGAAAAAATATCATATCCAACAATTGTTGAATGTTCATCATTAGATAATACATATAGGTCAAATTGTGGATTTGGATCTTCAGGAATAAAATAATAGATACTTTTTATAATTCGTAATGGAAGCTAATATTATACTTAAGAATTTTATTAAGAAAATAGAAAAAGTTGGTACATTAATTAAAACTAAGGATGAATATACGAAATTCATTAAACTTTTAAATAAAAATATTCGGTTAGTAAAAAAACTTATAAAACAGAAAGATAATATTAGAAATAAGCTTCAGTTAGAAACAAATTTGGCAATGTTAAAGTTTTATAAGAATAAATTTAAATATGAACTTGATTCAAATGTGAATAAATCAAAAAAAACTAAAAATAGAAATATACAATGGGTAGACCTAGATTCATGTTTTAGAGGAAGAATTAGAACTGGTAGCATTGTAAATTATAAAATTAAGGAACCGATTAAATTTTTAGATGCAGCCTACAAAAGTTTCGCTTTAAAAGTTAAAAATTCTTTAAGACAGTCTATTTTAAAGGTAAATGCAATCTTTTATGGCAATTTTATAAAACCTCAAAATGGTGAGACTGAAATTAAACACTTTACAACTAGAAATAGCGTTATAGATCACAATTCAAATTTAAAAGATTGGTACAATGAAAACATTAAAAACAAAATATTAACAAAACTAGAAGGATTTCAAGAACGGGAGTCAGGATGGGCCCTTTACGAAATAATACAACTTAAAATAAATATTAATAATTATGCTCCAATTAACGTAGGTATTTCAACATATGTAGAAATGCCTTCATTTATTAAAAATTCAAAATCAGTTATCAATATTCAAAATAACGATAAATTTTGTTTTCTATGGTCAGTTGTAGCTGCACTACATCCTTCACCGTTCAATAAAAATCCAAATAGAACAACATCATATCCACACTTTAGTAGAATCCTTAAGTATGAAGGAATTAATTTTCCAATTCAATTGAAGGATATAAATAAATTTGAAAAAATTAACAATTTATCCATTAATGTTTTCACACTTGATAAAAGTAGTATTGTACCCATTTGTTTGAGTAAAACCGATTTTACACCTCATATTAACTTATTAATGATTCCGTGTGATAATTTAAATTGCGATATTGATGATAAAAATAATTTTTCAGATTCCTCTACTGAGTTTAATGAAACAAATGTTGAATTAAACAGAACATTTCATTTTGCATTAATTAATGACCTTTCGCGACTGTTACACAAACAAATGAAAAACAATAAAATTAGAAAATGGATATGTAACCGTTGTCTCAACAACTTTACATCAAAGCAAACTTTAGAAACGCATTTAATTAATTGTAAAAATTTAAACAAGACAAACATCACTTTACCAAAAGATAACGAAAAGTATTTAAAATTTAAAAATTTTAAGAATAAGGAATTTGTACCGTTTGTAATTTATGCTGACTTGGAAAGTATACTTGTTAAACACAGTGACTTAAAATGTACAAGTAAAATGCAAAAGTATCAGAAACAAGAGCCTGAAATTGAAACAATCTCCGTGATTAAAAAAATTTGTTGATTTAAATACGAATTTACGGAAAGCTAGTAAAAATGAATTCGAAAAAAATTTTACAAACTTATGAATAACTCAGTATTTGGTATAACAATGGAAAACCTACGAAAATATAAAGACGTTAAATTAGTAACGAAATGGTCAGGAAGATATGATGCTAATTTTTACATTTCCAAACCAAATTTCCATACTTATGAATAACTCAGTATTTGGTAAAACAATGGAAAACGTACGAAAATATAAAGACGTTAAATTAGTAACGAAATGGTCAGGAAGATATGATGCTAATTTTTACATTTCCAAACCAAATTTCCATAGTTGTACTATATTCAATGAAAATATGATTATAATAGAGATGGAACGATTAAACATTAAATTTAATAAACCAATTTACGTAGGATTTTGTATTCTTGACATTTCGAAAACTGTACTGTATGACTTTCATTATAATTACATTCAAAATAAATTTTCTAATTCTGCTAAACTTCTCTATACTGATACAGATTCACTCATATATCAATTCTTTGTCGATGATATATACCATCACATAAAATGTGATTTACATAAATTTGATACATCAGACTTTTCACAAGATAATGAATACAATATACCTTTAACGAATAAAAAAGTAATGGGTTTAATGAAAGATGAAAACAATGGTAAAATCTTTTCTGAATTCATTGGACTCAGATCGAAAATGTATGCAATCAGACTTTTTAACAAAGAAAATAATAATACAGATATTACGAAGAAAATTAAAGGAATAACAAAGGCAACAATTAGAGGAATCACTTTTGATGATTATTATAAATGTTTATTCTATAATCAAATCATAGAGGCCAATCAAAATTTAATTATTTCTAAAAAACATAACGTCTATACAGTCAAACAAAGAAAGGTCGCACTTAGCCCATATGATGACAAGAGAATAATAAATACTTTAACAACGGATACGTATCCATGGGGATATAAATAACGTTTAAAATAGACTGTTTTAAATATTCTACGTAATTACAAACACATTAATTACTACTTTTGTTTGTAAAAGTTTATTATTTATAATTTTACTAACAATAATGTTTTATTTTTAAAAGAAATTAGCATAGTTTTAAGTATTTTATATATTATTTAAGATGTTATTTATAATCGTTAGATGTTTTAAATATTCTACGTAATTACAAACACATTAATTACTACTTTTGTTTGTAAAAGTTTATTATTTATAATTTTACTAACAATAATGTTTTATTTTTAAAAGAAATTAGCATAGTTTTAAGTATTTTATATATTATTTAAGATGTTATTTATAATCGTTAGATGTTTTAAATATTCTACGTAATTACAAACACATTAATTACTACTTTTGTTTGTAAAAGTTTATTATTTATAATTTTACTAACAATAATGTTTTATTTTTAAAAGAAATTAGCATAGTTTTAAGTATTTTATATATTATTTAAGATGTTATTTATAATCGTTAGATGTTTTAAATATTCTACGTAATTACAAACACATTAATTACTACTTTTGTTTGTAAAAGTTTATTATTTATAATTTTACTAACAATAATGTTTTATTTTTAAAAGAAATTAGCATAGTTTTAAGTATTTTATATATTATTTAAGATGTTATTTATAATCGTTAGATGTTTTAAATATTCTACGTAATTACAAACACATTAATTACTACTTTTGTTTGTAAAAGTTTATTATTTATAATTTTACTAACAATAATGTTTTATTTTTAAAAGAAATTAGCATAGTTTTAAGTATTTTATATATTATTTAAGATGTTATTTATAATCGTTAGATGTTTTAAATATTCTACGTAATTACAAACACATTAATTACTACTTTTGTTTGTAAAAGTTTATTATTTATAATTTTACTAACAATAATGTTTTATTTTTNCTCGCGCGGTAGATCGAACTCTCGCGGACGATACGCGGGGGACGGGTTTTGCTGGTACCACGAACAATTTGGTAATCGTGCGCGAAAATGCACTCAACCATGTAAATTCGCGAGTGCGGAAAACTCCGGGGCCAGTCGTTAATGGCGGCAGACGACCCAAGGCCTTCATCATCCCGCCGTATCCTGGTTCCTGACCGAAATACAAATAAATTATTTCTGGTTGACACTGGTGCCGATTTGTGTGTGTTTCCGCGTTCTTACATTCGGCAGCCGTGTGACAGGAGTATTTACCAACTTTCAGCGGCTAACGGGACTCCTATCACAACATACGGCACGACAACAAGAACCCTCAATCTAGGACTCCGGAGGGACTTCACTTGGAAATTTGTGATTGCTGACGTGAGCAGGCCCATCCTAGGTATCGATTTCCTGGCATACTTCGATCTTTTGGTTGACGCTAAAAATCGAAGGCTCATCGATGGCACAACCAAAATATCAGCGATAGGCCAAGCAGCCGACGCCGAGGTACCAACGGTGAAGATTATCAACGGCTCGTCTTCATATCTGGATCTCCTGGCAAAGTTTCCGGATGTCGTACGCCCAGACGGAACCGGAACCGTAAAACATCGTACGATACATCACATAAAGACGACACCAGGACCACCCGTGGCGCACAAACCTAGAAGATTGGCTCCAGATCGTCTGCAGGCGGCCAAGCGAGAATTCGATGCCATGCTGAAATTGGGAACCATCAGGCCATCCCAAAGTTGCTGGTCGTCCCCTCTTCATATGGTCCCGAAGAATGGTGACGAATGGCGTCCATGCGGCGATTACCGAGGACTCAACGCTAGGACCGTACCAGATCGATACCCGGTGAGACACATTCACGACTTCTCCCAAACGCTAGCCGGGAACACCGTTTTTTCAACTATCGATCTGGTTAAGGCCTACCATCAGATCCCGGTCGCCGCAGAAGACATCTGCAAAACCGCTATTACCACTCCCTTTGGACTTTACGAATTCCCCTATATGTCGTTCGGTCTGCGAAACGCGGCACAGACGTTCCAGCGCTTCATTGACGAAGTGATACGCGGTCTGGACTTCTGTTACGCGTATATCGACGACATATTGGTGGCTTCAAGAACGACCGATGAACATCTTNCACACACACACACACACACACACACACACACACACACACACACACACACACACACACACACACACACACACACACACACACACACACACACACACACACACACACACACACACACACACACACACACACACACACACACACACACACACACACACACACACACACACACACACACACACACACACACACACACACACACACACACACACACAAACGAAATTTAGTTTTATGATTACCAAAACAATAGAATATACCACAGAATGTCAATACTGTTAAAATGGGTACCATTTTCTAACAAAAAATAATTAGTACGCTAGGAAAATCTCCACCATGACTCACACGTATTCTTTTCATTTCAAAACTGATCGAGCTAGGTACTGTGAATTCTTTGGAACAGGTAAATTAGCAGCTAAAGGTGAATGGACGCATATGTCGGGCTTGCTCGGAGCGGTCTTTTTTGTTGAGTGATCTGGGGCTTTTAACGCTTTGTTCAACAGTCAGCCAGTTTAACATATTCAACATCAACTTTATCGGTGTATATCTAGTTCCCTGCTAGGTCCTGTAATGTCCTCCACATATTTTTCCATCATTTTTGTATCTATTAATATAATTGTCATAAAATTTTCGTTGTTCGCTACGTATTAACAACGTCACTCTATTTCGGCAGTACTGGTTGAACTCCCAATAATTACCTATTATTTTTGGTTAAATTAAATTTTTAAAAGCATTGAACCTTTCTTTTTGAGCAACACGCACATTGTCTGCAATCCATTGGAATTTTTTGTGCACAATTTTTTAGGGATTATATTGTCAACTGTCGTTTCAATAATCATAATAAAATCTTAATAAATGTCATTTGTATCAGTTGATGCATAGTTTCAGCTTGCTCCAGTTAATTCTGTAATCAATTCTAATATTACATTCTTGTTAATGTGTCTTTTCCAGGAACTATTTTCTTGTTCATGGCCGCCCTGCAAGGGAATTCTTGTGCCAATAATTTTGTGATCTGATATTCTCGGGAATTGTCTTGAAACTTCTGCAGCATTAAAATCGTTTGTTATAATGCAGTCGATCAATGTTGACGAGAAATTCGCAATTTTTGTTTCCTTGGTCACAATTTCTCTAGTACCTGAATCTTGTATATTTTTTTTAAATTTTCCGGAGTCACCGCCGCTTTTTAATAAATCCATACTAACATCTCCCAGTATTACCGGTTTTTGTTTATGCACCATATTATCATGCATTGTTTCTTCAAAATAATTGGGAAACTCACCAGGATTGCTGTTAGGAGATTTATAAACCGCTGCAACCAGAAGTGTCTCTTTTTCAAAGTTGATCTCTTTCCAGAGTACTTAATAATTATGCGAAGTTGCATCGCTTCGTACAACTTTAAACTTTAAAGAGTTTTTCACGTATATCATCACTCCGCCCTGCAGAAATAAATTTTTCTTCACCACATTTGACCTTAGTGTTTTGCTATCCGCAGTAAAAGCATACAGATTTTTAATAATATTCGTAGGATTTACGCGATCCTCCTTTAACTGAAATTCTAGTATTGTTGTTGTCCGTGCGAAGTGGTTTGTCCAGATGGTCAGACTGGCAGAAATTACAACGAGGATCTTCATCAGAATCTGATTAGCGATCGTCGGGATCGATTTTCACACAGAAGACAGGTTTCAAACGATCGATGGATATGCCTTTCTCCATCCCGTTGATGTCGATGATGAAGATACGGTCATCGATTCTTCTGATAATTTTGTGCGGTCCAGAATAAGGTGGGTCTAACGGATATTTAACAGCGTCAACTCAAGAAAAAAACACATAAAAATAAAAGGTCTGTGTTTGGTATGATGTGCATGCTCGGAAGTCTCTAAAGAACTTTTATATACGTTAACGTGGCGATATCTACCATTCGGCCTACCCGCCACGGCCCCCACGGGCGCGGGATTGAGATACGCTCAATCAGTACGTGTAGTCTAACGACTACACTACCAGTTTCGTCTACTCGACTTGCAAGGTCAGCAGGTTGGTACCCGAGCAGATTGTGACGCTGCTCACCCGCCGGGGTTTCCCCCTTGTTTGCGGGCTCAACCACTTTCACTAGGAATCCAACACCACTCAGGTCAGGCTGGCCAGGGGCCCAAGTCCTCCCGTAATACCAATCTGCATCATTGGTGGGATGTTCGGAGCAACCATAACAACTCCTCCAAGTTGAGATTTCTTGCAACTCTCGGTACTGGTTGACCAGCTCGGGTACGTGGGGTCGCCAAGCCCAAACCGCCGTAGCGGCCCCTGCGTTAAATCCCATCTGTTTATTGTTATAGTATGTGTCTTCTTTTAATTGTCGTTGTTGTTATTTATCTATTTATTATTGCCTGTTACTCTTTCTTGTTACTTTATTGTTATCTGTGTTATTATTTACTTGTTATCTGTGATATTTAATTTTTTGTTTCTTTCTATATATATTTTATTTTTGAAAACCTGGTAAACTCAATGATATCCTTACTTATTTATTCATTTATTTATATTTCGTTAAAAATTCACCCCACATATTCCTGTATACTCTCATAACACGTTCTGTTCATCAATGCCTCGCTTACATCCCACTCTCGTTCTCCCACATTCCTTACTTCCCATACATCCCAACTTCTCATATTCTCATAATTATCACACTCAAACATAATATGCACCCAATCCTCTATCTGTCCACACCATCTACAAGTAGCCTGTTCATATAAGTGCCCGTCATATAAGTATTTATTCATAGATTCATGTCCTGTAACCACAAACCCTAATCTTAAACTTCATTTTACCCAGTCACATTTATTACAGCACCTAACATCCTTCAAGAAACCATATGTGATCCTCCCTTTTTCACAATTATCCCACCTTTCCTGCCATAAATCCATAACTTTTTCCTTCATAATTATTCCACATCTTATACTAAGTCCTCTCAATTCCCTTTCTCCACATAAGTCCAGTTCATCCATCAAAATTCCCTTCTTTACCTTATATAATCCAGCCCTCATCCTAGCCAATAAGTCCCAAGGAGGTGTACCCATCATCACCTGCATACTTTCCGTGCATACAGTTCTACAGACCGGCAAACAGTAATATAGAGCTATCCTCTGACATCCATTTACACCCTTTATTCCTGTTCCATATTTTAAAATATCAACCGAAACATTTTCTCCATACATTCCTATGATCACTAAGAGTCCTTCATATATCATTCTCAGACTTCTACCCTTCGATCCCCTTCTGTTCACCCTTCTCAAGCGACCAATTAGTCATTCTTCTCCTCAAGTGTCTCATATGTATCTTATAGTTTAACCTTTCTCCAGTCCATATTCCTAACTATTTGACTTCCTGGGCATATGCTATTGTTCTATTACCCATCCTCACCAATGGTGGTCTTTTTCCACTTCATCTCCCTTTTAACATCATAATAACTGTTTTTTTTATCATTTAACATTACTCCAGCACTCTGACTCCACACTCGTCTCCTTTCTAATCCATTCATCATTTTTCCTCCTATGTCTCTCCTACTATTCCCATCAACCATAAGTATATTCAGGACAATCGTTCCTTAGAATATGGTAGCTATCATTTCTTCCTTTCGCCTTGCAATTCCTACACCTTATATCCTCATCCCTACAATCCTTACTTATATGTCCCTCAAATCCACATTTTTTACAAACGACAACACCAAACCTACAGTTCTTTATTGTATGTCCCAATGCGCAGCATCTGAAACATCTTATAACCGGATCTAGCTGCCTCGTCTTTAGTACCTTCCATTCAATATATACCTTCCCCTGATCAATTGCTCTCTATATGACCCTTTCCGGTAATTTCATTATAAAATTCCTTTTTCTTTCCCCTTACCTCCTCTAACAACAATCTTTGCCCTCTTTTTATATTCATTTCGAGCCATTACATCCCTACAGTTCTTTTCATATAATTGATTTATTATAAATTCATCCGACCTTTCACTTAGCGCATCATAAATTACTATTCTGTTCATTTTTTGTTTTAATTCTTCAATTGTCCAACCTTTTCAAATTCTCCACACTCCACTAATTGTCTCTTATCTTGCTCGCTACTTACTTCAATGACCACCTCATCCTTTTTTTTTGTCTTCCTAATAGCATCAACTTTTATACGAGGTTTCACCCGATCCATCAACTTTTCCTTTACTTGTTCTCCATTCATTTCCGTACCTTTTGCTATTACCGCATACGTTCGTTTTTGTGTTTTATTACTTTCCAATACTCTTGTGGGAACACTCGCTATAGCAAGAAAACATTTATTGTTGTGTATCAATTAAGCGTCTACATTTGTGCTGACTTAGTTAGGTCGCGACACACTGCGACTAACTAGGTCAACGGCAAATACACACACAAATATAATGTGCTGAAATGTTCTTTGCCATTTAATCCATGTAAATAGATTTTGTATAAATACTCTGTAAATATCGAAATAAAATTAGTCTAACACCAGGCTCGCTATTATTGTATACTGCAACAGTATCAACACCAGAATATCGACCATCGGATGCTGTACCAGTGCTACGTCTCATCTTAGGCACAGCAATGTGTCCAACGCTTTTGTAAATCGGTTCTTCTCAGAACCACAACTTTTGCTAGTCACATCTCACACGACAGAGTGTGGCTACAGTGGTGACCCCGACTACGAACAGTGATAAACTACATTGGTGACCACAGCCGGAACCTTCTGAAGATGATCTGCCGCCGTCTTATCCGTCACACATTCTCCACCGGCCAGTCCTCATCAGGACTACAATGGTCACCCTACGGAGCAGCGCAGCCCTGTTCCACGACACGCAGCATGTAAAATAACGACACCGCCCAGGCCAGCCGCAACGTAACGCCCAACCTTGCCACAACACGCCGCCGTTCACCATGTCCCTTGACCGACTAGACGTCAAATTGCCACCCTTCGTGCCTTCCGACCCCGAACTCTGGTTTTGCATGGTCGACCGCAGTTTTGAGGCCTACGGAATTACGTCCGAATCAACAAAATTTGGGTATGTACTAGGCAACCTTGACCCTCACTATGCGGCGGAAGTGCGTGATATCATTGTCAATCCCCCGGCGACTGATCCATATGCCACCATCAGGGCAGCACTCATTCGTCGGCTGGGCATCTCCCAAGAAACACGGATGAAACAACTCCTCGAGCCAGGAGATTTGGGAGACAGGAAACCCACGCAATTTCTGTGCCATCTACGCGGTCTGGCCGGAACCACTATGTCGGACAATTTACTGCGAACCATTTGGTCAAGTCGTCTTCCTCCTAATATTCAAGCCATCATCGCAACTATGCGCGATAAGAATCTGGATGAAACAGCAGAGGTCGCCGATTACATCATGGAAGCAACTCAAACACAGTCCATGATAGCAGCTACGGCCACACCTACTCTCCAGCACGATACCATCCAACAACTGGCCAACATGGTACATACCCTCCAGATGGATCTGAACAACATAAGACAACACATGGCAAGAAAATTGAAGAACCAACACCGCTCAAATTCACGCAGTTTTCAACCCCGACAACGTTCCAACCACAACATTAGGGCAAATGGTCAAGGGCAAGGCACACTAACGCATCCCACCATGACGGATGACAACAGGAAATCAACCAGGAAACCACGTATGGCAACGACAAGTGAGGTCCACACAGCGCAACGTCGCCTATTTGTAACGGACAGAGCAACAAACCAAAAATTTCTGGTCGACACCGGTGCAGATATTTGCGTGTATCCCAAGTCACTAATACCTGGGCCACGTCAGAAATCTACATTCACGCTGCAAGCAGCAAACGGCACCAACATACCGACCTATGGTACTATTATTCTGTCGCTCAACTTAGGCCTACGAAGATGTTTCCCATGGCGCTTCATTATAGCCGACGTCACCAAACCAATTATCGGTGCAGACTTCCTAGCCCACTACCAACTGCTGGTAGATTTAAGCAACCAACGACTCTTGGATCAACTGACACACCTCACCGCCTCTGGTCAAGTAATCAACTGCAGCCAACCTTCCGTCACTTTCGTTACAGGAACGAAACCGACCACTTCGCCATACCACGAGATACTTCGTGATTTTCCGTCATTAACTCGACCCAACGGCCAAATCACCTTCTCGAAACATGCAACAAGGCACTATATAAACACTACCCCCGGTCCACCAGTAGCATGCAAACCACGTCGTTTAGCCCCGGACCGTTTCTCTGCAGCAAAGAGAGAATTTGAAACGTTGGTACAACTGGGTATCGCACGTCCCTCCTCCAGCCCCTGGGCATCGCCACTGCACATGGTCCCAAAGAAAGACGATGAATGGCGCCCATGCGGAGACTACCGTGCTCTCAACGCGAGAACAATCCCGGACAGATATCCAGTACGCAACATCGACGATTTCACGCATGCACTAGCAAATAAGAAGATTTTCTCCACAATCGACTTGGTTAGAGCGTATAACCAAATTCCAGTCGCAGAGGAAGACATCCCAAAGACAGCAATTACAACACCTTTTGGATTGTTCGAGTTTCCTCATATGAATTTTGGTTTACGTAACGCCAGCCAAACATTTCAACGTTTTATTGACGAAGTGTTACACGGCCTTGACTTCTGTTTTGCTTACATCGACGACATACTGGTCGCATCAGAAAATGCTGAGCAGCACAAACAGCATTTACGCACGTTGTTTACTCGTCTACAGTCATACGGAATACTGCTTAACCAAGCAAAATGCAACTTTGGTAAACAAGAAGTTTCTTTTCTAGGTTATTCTGTCTCGGCAAATGGAATACGTCCTTTACCCGACAGAGTAACAGCAATCTCCAATTTCCCCAAGCCTACTACCGCAAAACAATTGCGACGTTTCCTGGGTATGCTCAACTTTTACAGAAAGTTCCTGCCTAACGCTGCCCGCACTCATTCTGCTCTGAATGAACTTTTACTGGGGAAAATCAAAGGAAATGCACCACTTCAATGGAATCCCACAGCCAACGAGGCATTCAATTCAAGTAAGGAGCAACTGGCGCAGACGACTCTCCTGCACCATCCGCAACCAGATGCTACCTTAGCAATTTTCTGTGACGCATCCGACCATCACTTGGGCGCTGCGTTACAACAATTCCACAATGGAACCTGGGAACCCCTTGCATTTTTCTCCTCCAAGCTATCGAACGCTGAAGTTAAATACAGCGCCTTCGACAGAGAACTTCTCGCGATTTATCGCACGATTAAGCATTTCCGCCATTTTCTCGAAGCCCGTGACTTCATTATATTTACCGATCACAAGCCCCTTACCTTTGCTTTCCGTCAGAACCCTGACAAATGCTCTTCCAGACAGTCACGGCACCTCAATATCATTAGCCAGTTCTCAACGAAAATCCAGCATATTTCTGGGAAAGACAATATCATCGCGGACGCACTCTCACGGATTTCTGAGTTATCAACACATATTGACTACGAAGCTCTAGCTACTGCGCAGGAATCCGACAGGGAACTACAACATTAGCTAACCATTCCCTACATCTCAAACGTATTCACATTCCCGGCTCAAATAAAGCCATTTTCTGCGACATCTCTACTGGTACGGCAAGACCTTTTTTGACTTCAACATTTCGTTTCGCAGCATTCAAACAATTACATTCCCTGACACATCCTGGAATCCGTGCTTCCACAAAACTTGTGACCCAGCGATTTATTTGGCCATCTGCTAATAAAGATTGTGCCAAGTGGGCACGCGAATGTCTCTCTTGTCAAAAAGCAAAAGTTACCCGTCACGTTTCTCCACCCTTGGGCGATTTCGGACTACCATCAGAAAAGTTCGACCACGTCCACATGGACATAGTTGTGATGCCGCACTCCGAAGGATACCGTTACTGCCTCACGTGTGTAGACAGATTCACACGTTGGCCTGAAGCTTTTCCAATGACAGACCAAGAAGCCACAACAGTCGCACGAACCTTTTATGAAGGCTGGATCTGTCGCTATGGCACACCCCTGAGAATCACCACAGACCAAGGTAGACAGTTTGAGTCCCAGCTTTTCAAGGAGCTTTCGCAGCTAACAAACGCGAAGCACATCCACACAACGGCATACCACCCCGCAGCTAATGGCATGGTTGAGAGATTACACCGCCAATTAAAAGCAGCCATAACCTGCCATCAAAACAACAGCTGGACCAGGATTCTTCCCACCGTTCTTCTAGGAATTCGTGCAGCCTGGAAGGAAGACCTTAAGACTACAGCAGCCGAGATATTATATGGAAAACCCCTTCGTCTACCAGGCGAATTTCTGGCACCAGACACCCGTCAATCGCACACCACCAC
>NW_020438961.1:457959-464588 GCF_000699045.2 Agrilus planipennis
TTCTCGAAGCCCGTGACTTCATTATATTTACGGATCACAAGCCCCTTACCTTTGCCTTCCGTCAGAACCCTGACAAATGCTCTCCCAGACAGTCACGGCACCTCAATTTCATTAGCCAGTTCTCTACGAACATCCGACATATTTCTGGGAAGGACAATATCATCACAGACACACTCTCAAGAATCTCTGCGCAGGAATCCGACAGGGAATTTCAAACTTACCTCAACTCTAACCAATCCCTACAACTTAAACGGATTCACATTCCTAACACAAGCAAATCTGTATCAGTGCAAAGACTGAAACCAGCATACATCATGAAGGAAGAACAGCACTTCCAACCGATACTCACAACGAGGAAAATGGACGATCGACCAGCCCATACTACAACCCGGTCCGGTCGTCGAATACATTTCCCTACCTATATCCTAGCAAGCTAATCCACATCGTTCCTCACTGGAAGGGGGGTCCTGTGCGAACACTCGGTATAGCAAGAAAACATTTATTGTTGTGTATCAATTAAGCGTCTACATTTGTGCTGACTTAGTTAGGTCGCGACACACTGCGACTAACTAGGTTAACGGCAAATACACACACAAATATAATGAGCTGAAATGTTCTTTGCCATTTAATCCATGTAAATAGATTTTGTATAAATACTCTGTAAATATCGAAATAAAATTAGTCTAACACCAGGCTCACTATTATTCGGATGCTGTAAGTGTCAACCTTTGGAAGCTGTGATTTTGTGCCAATCATCAATGATGCAGATAATGTGTCCAACGATATTATAATCGGTTCTTCTCAGAACGACAACTTTTGATAGTCACCTCTTACTACGACCATACACGCAGGGTGACTACACTCTCTTATTCCTTTCGTATTCTCTTTCGTACCTTTCAATACCCTCAGACCTTACTTCTTTCACTTTTGTCATCCTTCCTTCTACCCTTCCCTTTAATATTTCATTTTCTAACATTACATCCTCCATAACTTTTCCCATCCCTGCCAAACTGGACAATACCAATTTTGCCACCCCTTTTTTTACTTTATTATATTCATCCAAGACACAATCCCTGATTATGCCGCTAAATTTCCGCATTGAATTTACCAGGCCTTCCCTTTCGTTATCACTTGTATCCTTCTTACCTCTTCCTACCTCATATAATCCGTCACCTTCGGAGCTTTCGCTCGATCTCTCCTTTCTCATCCCCTTCTGATTAGTTTTAAGTCGCTGCATAAGTGTTCCCATGCAGTGGGTCGTTTAACATTCAGTCCCAGGCCTTCGCCCTTACCCAGGAGGGGGCAATTTATACACCACCGGGTGCGCCAGATTCCCGGCGGTGGAATGGTAGCGACCGCACAGCCATCCATCCCATCGGCCCATCCCAACCTTAAGATTTGGGGAGTTTTTATTGTCTCCATCCTATTGGTCCAGGTGGTTAAGTCAAGACCCCCACCACTTCTGTCCACGAGACATGACCACTCTCAACAGAAGTACCGGTATATCAGAACCACACACCTAACCTTGAGGAATAGGTGATTCCGGCATCGTTATCTTGGTGCTAAGCCCCACTACAGGTGGGCCAAGAGAGCTGGTCCGCCCAACTTATTCACCGGACGGTGGTTTCAAACAGCACCGGTTTATTCGTGGTTTGCAACACCCAGACGTGCCCTTTTCAGAGGGTGCTGGGTCATTAGCTCCCCCTATCCGCCACCTGGGGAAGCGCCCGGTAGGTTGCTCAACCTCCGCACTCACACACACAAACCTAAGGCTACGCATGCTCACACGACCGGGTATGGTATGATGTGCAGTGGGAGTCTCACTCTTCCAACATATTCTCTAGACTTTTTCAGGAAAAAGGTAGAATCAGCATATCAACATCCAAGAGGAACTCGCCAGGTATACGAAGCTTTGTTCCAAACATGAGTTGGGCTGGTGATTCATTGAAATCATCTTTGAAACAAGTGCGAAGACCAAGAAGAACCGTTGGTAATAAGTGTGGCCAAGATTTAGGAGCATCACACATTAAGGCGGCTTTAGGAGTTCTGTGCCATTTCCATTTGACTGAGGATGTATACGTTGAGCACTAACCATGTACGTAAGAGACTTGAACAGTCTTGACTAAAACTGAGTACCCTGGTCGGTGGTAATCGTGAGAGGCGTACAAAACTGGGCGTTTTCAGTCATCTGAAAATCTAGTGTTGTGGTATGTTGATGGCGTTAACTCTCGACAAAAACAAAAGCAAACTGCATTGTGTGCTATGAAGGAAAGCAGGCCAGGTTGCCTTTCAGTCATATTGGAAACAGAGGCAAGGAACTTCTCGATGTCATACACGCAGATGTTTGGGGGCAATGGAAACCAGATCAATTGGTGGAAAGAAATACTTCTTGTTATTCGTCGATAATTATAGTCGGATGGCATTTGTATATTTCTTGAAGACGAGTAGGAGGCTGAAAGTGTTCAGGACAGACAATGGTACAATTCTGTAGAAACGAATTTAAATAATTCTTGGAATTTTCTGGAATTGTCTATCAAAAAACTTGAGCATACACACCGGAGCAGAAAGTTTAAAAGTGCAGTAATAGTGAAAGCGAAATGTTTTTTATTCGATGCAGAATTACCTAAGCGTTTTTGGGCAGAAGCAGTGAATACTGCTGTTAATTTACGAAACAGATCAATTGCATCAGGATTAGACAACAAAACGCCTATGGAGATCTGGACCGGAGCTATACCAGATGTCACCACACCACACACATTAAATGAAAAAAGGTTAAAATTGGATAAAAAAGCGACTCAGTGTATTCTTGTTGGGTACTTAGACAATGTAAAAGGTTACCCAGTTTACAATCCCAACAATAATAGTATAACAACAGCAAGAGATATTGTTGTGATTGAGGAGGGGATTAAACAGAAGCAAGATATAATGCAGTTTGACATTAGTGATGGCCCTGCTGGCATCTTTCCGATGAAGGAAGAAAGAGAAGGATGCACCCAAGGAGTGGGGGACATGAAGCACATAAAAACATGGAAGATCAGGAGAAGAAAAGAGTACTGAGCCCTGAAGGAGAAAGTTCAGGTACTGATGAAGAGAACTTTGTAGACTCCACAAATATGCTGGGGCTGAACCTGCGGAGCCTGTGCGGGGTCACATGTCTCAGCCACAACTTCCTGCCGAATTGCCAGTGGAGAAGTTTACTAAGCGTATCCATAAGCAGCCTGATCTGTACGGTTTTGGTATGTGTATGTAGGTCAAACCAGCGAAATAAATGCAAGTGAAATATCTCTAAATGAAGCGTTGAATGGATCGGAAAGTGAACAGTGGATATTAGTCATTCAAAGTGAATTTAAATCATTTGAAGACAATGACGCTTGGGAATTAGTTGATGTGTCACCCAGTGGCACCATTGTACAATGTAGATGGGTTTTTAAGCGGAAACTTGATAACAATATTAAAGTCAGGTATAGGGCCAGGTCAGTCGTTAAGGGCTTAACCTAAAGGCCGGGCATTGATTTTGATATTTTTTTTTCATCTGTTGTCGTCAGGCATTCCACTTTGAGATTGTTATTCGCTTTAGCAGTTCAGGCTCATTTGGATATTTATCATTTAGATGTAGATTCTGCTTTTTTGAATAGTTTATTAAATGAAAATGTGTACATGATGAAGCCGCCAGGTTTTCTGGATAGTAATGATGATGTGAATAAGGTTTTGATTGAAGATTGAAACGTGCTATTTATGTCTTAAAAAAATCATTAAGGGCATGGTATCAACGAGTTGAGGAATTGTTACAGTCCTTGGGTTATAAAAAGTCTAAACTAGAAGCATGACTGTTTACAAAAATTGATAAATGTGAAAAGATCATTATTGCATTGTATGCTGATGATTTCTTTGTGTTTTCTAATAATGAAAAAGAAACTACTTTGTTGAATGAAAGTTTGGCATCGAAGTTTAAAATAAAAGATTTGGGTTTGATTGTAAATAAAGAGAATCGTACTGTAACTTTAGACCAAGAAAAATATATTAAATAATTGCTGTTAAATTTCAATATTTCTGATTATAAGTCTGCCGAAACACCAATTGAACCTAGACTGAATTTAACTAAAAGTGAGAAATGTAACAATAAGTTCTCTTATCGGAAACTGGTTGGTTCGCTTATGTATGTAGCTGTGCTCATGCGTTCTGATATTGTATTTTCTGTAAATTACTTGAGCCAGTTTAATAACTGTTACGATCAGGAACATCGGGCCTATGCAAAGAGAGTTGTAATGTAATAAAGAAAACTAAATCTTTCTGTTTAGTGTTTTCAGCTAGTGGTAATAGTCAATTAGAAGCTTTGTAGACATAAACTGGGCGTGTAATGTAATTGATTGGAGATCCTATGCTAGATATTTTTTCAGGTTGTCAAACTGTGCAATATCTTGAGAAACCAAGAAACAGATTACTGTGGCATTGTCCAGTACGAAATACATGAGTATTTCGGAGAGTTGCAAAGAAGCTGTGTATTTGTGGAATTTATTGTTTGAATTAACTAACAAATATTATCCTACACTAATATTTAATGATAATTAGTCTTGAATGAGGCCTCAACTTCCGTGTTTAATGATTGTCGCACAAACAAAGATGCAAAGTGATCGGGTGCTTTAACATCCTCTGTGGAAGGAAATATGAGCGAAGGTTCACTTCTTAAAGGGTATGGCGGAGGAAAAAACCCTTGCGGAAGGATTTTACGAATATCACTTCTTATATCACCACAGCATTCCTTATTAGTGCATTTTACAATTTGTAGTATTGGGACTCTTACACATGTCTTGTATACCAATGCTGATCATCTAATACATCTGTCATTTCTCCAACGTTTTCATTGTCTGGAGGCAAATATTCTGCTGCTACTGGTTCATTATCTATAATAATTTAACTCCAAATCTCTGACAAAACTTTACCTGCATGAGTAAAGTTTTTCAACTCTAAATCAGAATTGGTAGTTTTCCGTTTGCATCGAGATGGTTGCCGAAGGTATCATGCGGTAGCACCAAACCAGACAATGGAAGACTCAATGGCGCCATACGTCGTTCAACCCTGTTGAATACCAGATGCATTTGTTGCTACAAAAATGGTATCTAAGCCCCTTACATTTTTTGGGTTTTTGCAGTAGACGACGAGTGTTTTCCAGATCTGATTGCAAAATATGTTGGACCACTGTAAGTGACAGCATGAGGTCTACCCATTCCTCCTTTTTCTGTCCGCATTGCGCCATAAACAGACGGTATTCATTTATGGCGCTCTGCAATTACCCAATCGTGATCTGAAAGACGGATACGATACTCCTCTCCCTCCTAAATAGTCTTACGTGATAAATTAATGGCCCCTTAAGTGAGGGTGTAATAAATGAGTAACAAAATGTGAATAGTAGCGACACCTATGGTCTCTCCGTTTTATCATTGTTTTTTAATAAACAGTCAGTCAGATAGTCAGCGGAGCAGCGAATGGTGCTAGGACCGGCAGAGCACCTAAGGTTTGAAGAAGCAAACGTGTAAGCTCCTCCTGGAAGGTGGCTCCGTGCACTCTAGGCGTCGGGACACTGCGACGTTACGACCGTCCTTCTTAAGGCGGCGGCGTTGTTTAAAGGTGTGAACCGTGCTCGGGGCATCGGTGTGGCTCGGCGTATGGTAGCTACGGGAGGTAAAAGTAGCTTGTACAGCTACGTAGCTTTTCAAATATTAGTAGCTACTAGAGCTACGGAGATCAGAGCAGATCTAATTTTGTTTTTTTTTTTTGTTTTCGTGGAGGAGACCAAATCTTCCAAAGACGCGTAGTTTACTTATTGATTTGTTTAATTGGAAGAGTTGGGCGAGTGTCAGCGCCGCCCAGTAGTTGCAATAGGATTTCGATGGGTGTAGTAGCATTTTTTAGTTGGTTTGCTAATTTTAGTAAAGTTTTGAAACATTAATTGGATTAGGAATAGAAGAAAAAGGGTGGTTGGTTCAAGATAAGAAAGTGGGGTATAAGGGGTGCGGTTTGATAAGAAGAGAAAGGGAGAGATCGGTGTACGTGCAAGTGTCCAGCGTGCAACAATTCTTGGTATTGATCGATTGTATCGACCATTGTACTCTAACGAAAATAGTAATAGATTTTATGACTACAAAATAAAGATAAGGAATACGAAGTAAGGTCAATTGAAAAGTCCCCGGCCTAAAAAAGTAAAACACAATTTTTTTGCAAAATTCGTTTTTTTTATTCAACATAATTCCCTTCAAGGGTGATACACTGATTATAGCGATCCTCCAACTTTTCGATACCATTTTTGTAGTACGATTTGTCCTTTGCTTCAAAATAGGCCTCAGTTTCGGCGATCACCTCTTCATTCGACGAAAATTTTTTCCCAACGAGCATTCTTTTGAGATCTGAGAACAGGAAGTAGTCGCTGGGGGCCAGATCTGGAGAATACGGTGGATGCGGAAGCAATTCGAAGCCCAATTCATGAATTTTTGCCATCGTTTTCACTGACTTGTGAGACGGTGCATTGTCTTGGTGAAGCAGGACTTTCTTTTTCTGCAAATGCGGTCGTTTCTCGGCGATTTCGTCCTTCAAACGGTCCAATAACGCTATGTAATAGTCGCTGTTGATGGTCC